>NC_057756.1:7251982-7317295 GCF_004010195.1 Chiloscyllium plagiosum
TATGCTCCTCAGATCTTGTCTTGCAGCATCGTATTTACCCTTCCCCATTGTAAAACCTGCACTGTTGCACGCCACCTATCCTCTCCATAACCAAGGTGAAAGTCACAGAATTGTGGTCACCATCACCAAAATGTTCACCCACTAACAAGCCCATCACTTGGCCCAGTTCATTACCAAGTACCAAATCTAATATGGCCTCCCCTCTGGTCGGGCAATCTACATACTGTGTTAGAAAAGCTTCCTGGACACACTGCACAAACAACGCCCCATCCAATCTACTTGATCTAAAGAGCTTCCAATCAATGTTTGGGAAGTTGAAATCGCCCATGACTACTACCCTGTGGCTTCTGCACCTTTCCAAAATCTGTTTCCCAATCTGTTTCTCCACATCTCTGCTGCTATTGGGGGGCCTATAGTAAACACCCAACAAGGTGACTGCACCTTTCCTATTTCTGACTTCAGCCCATTCTACTTACAAAGGCAGATCCCCCTCGAACTGCCTTTCTGCAGCCGTTATACCATTTCTAATTAGCAACACTACCCCCCCTCCTTTTTTACCACCCTCCCTAATCTTACTGAAACATCTGTAACCAGGAACCTCCAACAACCATTCCTGTCCCTCTTCTATTCACGTTTCCGTGATGCCCACCACATCGTAGTCCCAGGTACCAATCCACGCCTTAAGTTCACCCACCTTATTTCTGATACTCCTTGTATTGAAGTATACACACTTGAGCCCATCTCTCTGTCCGCAAGTACTCCCTGTCAGTGCTGCCTTCTGCACAGCCTCCCTACATTCTTGGACATCCTGACAAACAGCTAGCCTACTTGCTGGACTACAAGTCCGGATCCCATCCCCTTGCCAAATTAGTTTAAACCCCCGCGAAGAGTGCTAGCAATCCTACCTCCCAGGATATTGGTGCCCTTCTGGTTCAGGTGCAACCCGTCCAGCTTGTACATATCCCACCTTCCCCAGAATGCAGTCCAATTGTCCAAATACCTGAAGCCCTCCCTCCTACACCATCCTTGCAGCCACGTGTTCAACTGCACTCTCTCCCTATTCCTTGCCTCACTGTCACGTGGCACTGGCAACAACCCAGAGATGGCGACTCTGTCTGTCCTAGCTTTTAGCTTCCAGCCTAACTCCCTGAGCTCCTGAATGACCTCCCCACCCCTCTTCCTACCTATGTCGTTGGTGCCAACGTGCACCACAACTTCTGGCTGCACACCCTCCCCCTTAAGGAATCTGAAGACACGGTCCGAGACGTCTCGGACCCTGGCACCCGGGAGGCAACAAACCATCTGAAGTCTTGCCCATGTCCACAGAACCGCCTGTCTGTCCCTCTAACTAGAGAGTCTCCTATAACTAGCGCTTCCTCCTCTCCCCCTTTCCCTTCTGAGTATCAGAGCCAGACCTCGCGCCACAGACCCGGTCACTGCAGCTTACCCCTGCTAGGTCATCCCCCCAACAGTATCCAAAGCGGTATACTTATTGTTGAGGGGAACGACCACAGGGGATCCCTGCACTGCCTGCTTCCTCCCCTTCCCACCTCTAACTGTTACCCAGCTACCTCTGTTCTCTGGCGTAACTATGTCCCTGTAGCTTCTATCTATCACCCTCTCAGCCTCTCGAATAATCCTCAGTTCACCCAACTCCAGTTCCAGTTCCCTAACTCGTTCTGTGAGGAGCAGGATCTGACTGCATTTCCTGCAGATGAAGTCGACAGGAGTATCGGTCGTCACCCCTACCTCAAACATCCTGCAGGAGGAACATTCCACTGCCTGCGCTGCCATTACTCTACACTTCGTCTCCAAAACAAGAACACTGAGTAACTTCAAATTAAATGCTTCAAAAAAATAATAATCTGGCAAAAATCAAAAGACGGGAGCCCTGCAGGTAGTTGGCATTATGTGTGTTTTGTGATGCCAGGAAGACAAAATTTGAAATATAAGTATTGGTGTTTGTTGCTGAGTCTGAGAGAAGTGATGAATCAGCAAGCAGCCTGTGGTATGTCCACCGGGGGGGGGGCGTACTTTCTATCATTCCATATTGTCAGCAGCTCGGTAGATGGGCTCGCTGCGTCCCTACTTCTGGACTAGTGGAGTCTAAGTTCATGTCCTATCTATGCTGACGCTAGATGATAAATGCACAGGAAAAGGTTGATTTAACTTATGATGTATACACTCACAAATTATGCTACCCATTTTTTATGGGGATCCTATAACCAGTGTGGTAGCGTCTCTATCTTTCAGTAAAAATGCTGGGGGTTCCAGTTCCTTCTGCTCCACCCAGTTGTAACAATATGTTGAGTACAAATATTGAGCAATGGCCGTTCCTCCATGAAATTGTCCCCTTCTTACTTCTCAAGTCAGTTGCAGTCTCAGGAAGCTCAGAGTAAATTATTTGAACTGAAAGGTCCACATATGGAGTCATCTGATGCTATTGAAATGGCAGCCTATGATACCTGAGTTTAAACGTAACATAGAATAAACACACATCTCTGCACGATCACTGCAATAAGAATCAGATTGGTAATGGTTAAAGCTGTTCCTACAAAGATGATAGTATCAAAGGAAGGCTTCTTAGGAATATTCAGATAAGGCTGAGTTCAAGATTATGTCTTGATTGTGACAAAAAATTTATCTGAATGCAAATACACCTTCTGACATATTAACAAAGAAGTGTACAGTTAAAGCTGCTGTCTTCTACAAAGCTGAGATGGCCTAGCAATCCTGAGATTGTATGTAATGCTTTGGAGATATGCTTTGAAATACCAGTTGGGCTGTGGATGAAATTCCAATGGCAATATTTTATTTGCAAATGAAATGTGGTCTGTAATGCTGAGTGCGACAACACGCATAGATTGATGGAGAAAAGAAACATTGTTGTCACAGGAACGAAATCAACAGTCACAACCACGTCTTGACTAAATGTGACTTCAGTCCATCAGTAACATGTTTAACTCTGGTGTCACCACTGAAATAGACCAGCAGGGGTCACTACCTTCAGTTCAAGGAGGTAGATTCAAGTAGATGTGGGGGTACATTTGCAGACATATGAACAGAGAACAGAGTGATTAGCAAAATAGTCACTGGACTTTAGAAGAATAATGTGAGGAACAAGGGTACTGGGGACCTCATAAAAACCTATTAAATTCTCACAGGGCTAGAGAGTGCAAGTGCTGGAAAAATGTTCCCAATGACTGGGGAATCCTGAACTGGGGCGGGGCGGGGGGAAGGTTAATCATTTAAGGGTGCAGGTTATGCTACTTAGGACAGAAATCAGGAGACATGTCTCCACCGAGTGAGTGGTGAACCTGTGGATTTTCCGCCACAAAAGTGTTTGAGGCCAATGAAGGAGTTACAAATAGTTCTTAGACTGAAAGGGATCAACTGGCATGGGTTGAAATTCGAAGAGGGCTTAGTAGATTCTCTCTCTCTCAGAGAGGATACACACTCTGTGGAACACACTTCCCCAGTGAGCAGTGGATGTGGGCATTAGAATAAATTAAAGCGTTTGGTGAATGCTTGTTTAACAAAGGAGACATAGTCTATGTGATGAACAGGCAGAATCATTTGGTTCAGTTGAGAACCTGAGCAATCTTGGTGTTGTTTTGGTCTCCTTCCTATTGGAAAGATGTTATGAAACTTGAAAGGGTTCAGAAAAGATTTACAAGGATGTTGCCAGGGATGGAGGATTTGAGCTATAAGGAGAGGCTGAACAGGTTGGGGCTATTTTCTCTGGAGTGTCGGAGGCTGAGGGGTGACCTGATAGAGGTTTACAAAATTATGAGGGGCGTGGATAGGGTAAATAGGCAAAGACTTTTCTCTGGAATCGGGGAGTCCAGAACTAGACGGCATAGGTTTAGGGTAAGAGGGGAAAGATGTAAAAGAGACCTACGGGGCAACTTCTTCACACAGAGGGTGGTACGTGTATGGAATGAGCTGCCAAAGGAAGTGGTGGAGGCTGGTACAATTGCAACATTTAAGAGGCATTTGGATGGGTCTATGAATTGGAAGGGTTTGGAGGGATATGGGCCGAGTGCTGGCAGGTGGGACTAGATTAGATTAGAATATCTGGTCGGCATGGACTGGTTGGACCAAAGGGTCTGTTTGCATGCTGTACATCTCTATAACTCAATGGTACAGGAGAGTCGATAGGCCAAATGGCCTTCTCCTGCTCAAATTCATTAACTCAACTGAACGACAAACAAGAACATTGTCTGTAAGTTTTAGAGGGGTTTCTGACATCCAAAGAACAAAATTATCACAATGATTCCTATTACTTTAATTGTCAATTGAGCCCTCTCCAACCTCATATAAATTCATTTTGATCACAACGAATAAAAATTACAACTAAAGCAGTCCGACATTCAGAGACGCCATTGAACACCGGGCATTAGATGTGTCTGTTATGGATCAGGCTCGACCCCTTCAAAACATTTAGCGAAAGTAGCCTTGACCGTAATTTTGCTGGTTGTTCTAAGCAGGTGTAAGGTTATCAAATGAAACGCAAACAAAATAGAACAGAATATAAAATAATCTAACCTATCCAAAAACTCAACAAATTATCGCAAAATAATGACATTGTTCCAAATACTTGCAACAAACACACTTTGTGAAAAGAAAAGCAAAATTCAAGACAGGTTCTTAGCGTAGAAATATCACACAGAGAGCGAGGATCAGTATGGACCTGCTTCTTTGGGTCTAACAGCTTCAAAACTGACTTCTTCCTAAAACCAAACCAAACCAGAGGGAATCTGAGCTGGGAGAACTGACCATTGTACAAGTGATTTTTAAAGCATTTTCCCCGAAGCAGTATCTGTTAGCTATGATCAAATTATCTCCAAAATCCTTCAAATCTATACACCCTGGAACCTGTGTCTTTATGAATGCTGTCAAATACAGCATGAAGGGTAAAGCCATTATGAAAACTTGTTAAAGGAGCATCATCATCACACTGTGAAACCTGAGTTTGACCATGCCAACAATAATACCATCTCTCTGCACTTTCACTACAATTAGAATCCGACTGTTAATGGCTAACACTGTTCCTATGAAGATGACAATTATCCAGCGAAATCTTCCTTGGAATATTCAGTAAAGACTGTGCTCTAACATTGCGACCTGGTAGTGACATGAAATTTCCCATGTCATTTCCCAAATATTGTCATAAAAATGTATAGTCGAGAGTGTGGTGCTGGAAAAGCACAGCAGGTCAGGCAGCTTCTGAGGACCAGTAGTATCGACGTTTTGGGCATAAACTCTTCATCAGGAATGAGGCTAGTGGGCCTTGGGTTGCTAGCGTGCGAAATGGGAAGGGCATGGGGCAAGGGGGGGATATAGCTGAGAATGCGACAATTGATGAAGGTGGGGGAGAACTGGATAGGTCGGAGAGGAGGTTGGAGCGAATGAATGGGAAGGATGATGGACAGGTCAAGTGGGTGGTGCCGAGTTGGAGGCTTGGGACAGGCATAAGGTGGGTGGAGCGGGAATGAGGAAACTGTTGAAACCCACATGAATCCCGTGTCGTTGCAGTGTTCCAAGGCAGAAGATGCAGATCCTTCCTCCAGACACCAGGTAGCTAGGGTTTGGCGACACTCTGTGGTGGAATTGGTCATTCTGGGAACAGATACGGTGGAGGTGGAGGAGTTGGGAATAAGTGATGACCTTTTTACAAAAGGCAGGGTGGGAGGAGGTATAGTCCAGGTAGTTGTGAGAGTCGGTGGTTTGTGGAAGATGTACATAGTTGATCCATCACCGGAGATGGAGATGGAGATTAAGAGGTGAAGAAAGGGAAGGGTAAATGGTGTTAGTGAAATTGATGAATTGATGAACATCCTCATCGATGTAGCAGAAGAAAAGGTTGGGGATGGTGCCAGTGTAACTGCGGAAGATGGACTGTTCCATGTACCCAGCAAAGTGGCAGGTATAGCTGTGGCCTATGCAGGTGCCCATGGCTACCCCTTTGGTTTGAAAAAAGTGGGAGGATTGGAAGGAGAAGTTGTTTATTGTGAGCAGCAGTTCAACCAAGCAGATGATGGTGTCAATGGAAGGATACTGGTTGTGACGGCGTGAGAGGTAGAAACGGATGACTTGGAGACCTTCATCATGGCAGATTGATGTATACAGGAACTGGATGTCCATGGTGAAGATAAGGCGTAGGGGGCACGGGAAATAAAAATATGTAGGGGGCGGAGGGTGTGGATGGTGTCCTGAACGTAGTTAGGGAGTTCCTGAACTAAGGGGACAGAGCGGTGTCAAGGCATGCAGATATGAGTACAGTAATGTGGATTTCACCAGTTTCCTCATTTCCCCTTTCCCTATCTTATGCCAGTATCAAGCCTGCTGCTTGGCACCATCCTCTTTACCTATCCATCATCCTTCCCATCCATTCACTTCACCGTCCTCTCCGACCTATCACCTTGCTCCCGTTTAAGTCTCAGCCCTCTGGCTACAAGCCTCATTCCTTATGCCTGAAACATCGATTCTCCTGTTCTTCAGAAATTAAGTTGATGCAATTTTAATAAGGCTCTTATTGGAACAGCATATTGTTATAGAGTTGGAGGCTGGCAATAAGCAGTTAAGAGAAAGGGAGGGCTTGGTGTTGTGAATAGTTGTTTATTGTTCACTTTTAGAGTTAAAGACTAAATTTATATTATTTTCTTTAAATAGTGGAATTTGGGAGTTCTCTGGCACTCATATTTTATAAGATTATGAGGCGACATGAGTTTTTTTGGGTGTTCAGTTTAAATAACAGAATGATTAATCGCCATGTCGTAAGAGTTTGGGGGCTCAGTCCGAGATTTGGATAGATTTGTAGAGGTTTAGACAGATTCTGTCTGAGATTTGGACAGATTTGATCAGATTTGGGGTACGAAATATTTCAGCAGATTTAAACACTTGCTGATTCGTGTCCCAGCTCTTTAAATAAAACGCAGGTGAGACAATTTGTTTAATTTTGGTTTCTTGTGGTTAGTTAAATTGAGAGTGAGAGACATGTGTCTTAAGATTCCTGAAGATGTTCTGGGGTTTGAAGATGCGTCCCAAAATTTGCCAAGAATTTTTAGTAAGTTTAGAAAGACAGACAAAGGACATACATTTGAATTAGCGAATAGCTTAGAATTGGGTTTAACCAGGGACAAATGGAAAGCTGAAATTGTAATGGCATTGGTCGAGCACTGAGGTGCACCAAAAACAGACAAGTGCAGTAGAGTTAGAAAAAACTTAAATCACTGTTGAGGAAAATGGAGTTAGAAGGTAAAGAAAGAGAAAGAGACTGAGAAAGAGAGACAGAAGAAAATGAGACGTGGAAAATAAAAATGAGAGAAGGTTCTTGGCTGAGCAAAAAGAGAGGGAGGAAAGAGAAAGGGGGAGGGAAAGAGAGAGAAGGAAGAGGAAGAGGGAGAAAATTTGAACTTCTGAAGTTGCGAATTCGTCAGGAAAGTCAAGTTAACAGGATGGAAAGAAAGAAGGTAGTAATGTATACAAATATGTTAAAACATTGACACATTTTGATGGGAAACGTCGAAGCCTTCTTTATTTCATTTGAAATATTGGCTGGGCAGATGGAGCGGTCAGAGAATTTACGGGTGATGCTAGTTCACACTAAGTTGGTAGGCAGAGTTAGTGAGGTATTTGCAGTGCTGTCAGATGAGGGATCAAGAGATGGTGCAAATGTAAAACAGTCTATTTTGAATGCTTTTGAATTGGTCCCACACGCATACACACAGCAGCCCAGAAATATAAAGGAACAAACAGGTCAGACTTATGTTGAGTTCGAAAGAATAAAACATGGTAATTTTGATAGAACGGTGTGGGCCTTAAAAATAGACTTATGAGGCTGTAAAACAGATTATTATGCTCGAGGAGTTTAAAAAACTCATTTCCAGAGATGATAAGAATTCATGTGGATAAACAGAAAGTACAAGAATTGAAAAGAGCGGCAGAGATGGCAGATGACTGTGCATTGATGCATCAGGCAAAAAATTAGCTTCACACAGGAATTTAATCCTGTGAGGATAAGAAATTGGGAGAATAGGCGATCCTACAGAAGAAAACAAAGATTAGAGCGCACTTGTAATAGCTTCACACAGAATGTCAAAAGAAGCCCTAGACGGTGAAAAGGAGGTGAAAGGCCTCAGGTGTTTCCACTGTGGTAAGCTGGGACACGTAAAGTCACAGTGCTGGTTGTTGAAGGAAGGCACTGTGGTAAAAAAATGTGGAAAAAGAGGTTAAGCCATTGGGATTAATGCAAGTAGTCGAGGACACCCTAAGAAAAGTCGAGGAGCTGCAGAAGAATGTACAGCCGAGGCAAGGGCTGGGGATTGAGTTAGTGCCCGATCTCCAGAAAGAATTCGCCTCTGTGGGTAAAGTGTTTTCAGGAAGAACAGGGGTAGAAGGGAAAGAAGTTATTATTTTGAGATATACAGGATCTAATCAGTCTCTGATAATAAAAGATTAACATTTTTGCACTGTTTCTGACATGTTAGTCGAGACGGTGTTAATTTGTGGAATAGGTGGACAGAAATTTAGTTTTCCTCTGAGTAAAGTCAGGTTGGAGATCCAAAGCCAGACTGGGGAAGTAACAGTGAGAGTGATTGACAAAGTGTCAGTCCCAGGAATACAGTTCGTTGCTGGGAACAATTTAGCAGGATCCAAGGTTGGAGTGACAAACCTTGTTATGGAGAAACCAAAGGAAGAATAGGGAATGGAGAAGGTAAGAGGAAAATGCCCTTGATTTTTTCCAGACTGTGTAGTAACAATATCCTACTATCATAAATCACAGCAAGAAGCGAAACAAAAGTAAAGAGAAAGACGAACGAGTTGAAGATTTGTTAGCAGACACCCTGCTTGATGTAATGGTGCAGGAAAAATATGCATACTCATAAAAGGAATCAGGATGTATTCCTCAGGGGTATTATCTGAGAGATAGAATCCTCAGATGAAAATGGAAATCACAGCAGGTTAAAGCAGAGGAGAAACGGGTGAAATGCACCAGATTGTGTTCCTGGTAGCATTCAGACAGGACCTGTTATGGGTAGCACATGAATTATCCATAGGATGTCACCAAGGTACAAAAGCATTTTGTTTTGGCATGGACTGCACAAGGATGTGGTAAAGGTTTGGCATACATGTCAAATATGCCACTGGTGATAATGAAACCAGCACCTTTGTTGCCAATTCTCACATTTGAAGAACCTTTCACATGGTTTATGATTGATTGTGTAGGTCCCCTCCCAGTTCGTCACTGGAACGGTGTGTTAATTAGCAGGGGAAAACCAACAATGTGAAGGCAATGGTCTCGTATTGACACTTGTTAACTACACGCTAGGATTTTTCCTCTTTTCAGAATGTCTCACTTGTCAATGTGGCTCCCATTTCTCAGCCTTGCAAGCATCATAGGAAAAATGAATTAAATTTCCAAAGGCTGTTTTGAAAGTTGCAATACACTTTGCACATTGAACTAAGGCCAGTAGTAGCCTCTGGGTCTGCCTTGTAGATGTTACCAATTAAACTGATTCCCATTGACCAAGAATTGAATCGACTAGCCATATAAATATGATAGCTACCAGTGCAGGTCAGAGACTCGGAATTATGCAGCAAATAAGTGGGAAGCTAGGGAAGTGATTGCTGGACCCCTTGTTGAGATATTTGCATTATCGATATCCACAGGTGGGGTACCTGAAAACTGGGGTTTGGCTAATGTGATGTTATTATTTCACAAAGGTGGTAAGGAAAAGCCAGCGAAGTTAGACTAGTGAGCCTGACATCAGTGGTGGGCAAGTTGTTGGAGGCGATTTTGAGGTTCAGGATTTTCAGGTATTTGTAAAGGCAAAGACTGAATAGAAAGAGTCAACATGGCTTTGTGTGTGGGAAGTTGTGTCTCACTAATTTGACTGTATTTTCTGAGGAAGTGACCAAGAGATTGATGAAAGCAGAGTAGTACGCATTGTCTATGTGGACTTCAGTAAAGTGTTAGACAAGGTTCTGCATGGTAAACTATTCAGCAAGTTTTGATCACATGGAATCCAGAGGGAGTTAACCAATTGGATTCAAAATTGGCTTGAAGGGAGAAGACAGAAGGTGGTTGTGGAGGGTTGTGTTTCCAAACGGAGGCCTCTAAGCAGTGGTGAGCCCCAAATATCAGTGCCGTGACTTTGCTTACCAACCCATTACTTTCTGTTTCATGAAGGGCAATTGAATTGAATTGAATTTATTGTCATGTGCTCCGAGGCACGGCGAAAAGCTTTGTCTTGTGAGCAATACAGGCAGATCACAGAGTTAAATAGCATAGACAAGTAA
This sequence comes from Chiloscyllium plagiosum, assembly GCF_004010195.1. Lineage (NCBI taxonomy): Eukaryota > Metazoa > Chordata > Chondrichthyes > Orectolobiformes > Hemiscylliidae > Chiloscyllium > Chiloscyllium plagiosum. Next base: position 7,262,288 of record NC_057756.1, read on the forward strand.
GTAATAGATAGCAGCAAAAACTAAAACACCGGTACAGACGAATGTTAAGAGTTTTTGAGTCCATTCAGTGTTCTAACAACAGTAGGGTAGAAACTGCTGGTGTGTGTGTGTGTTCATGTTCCTGTACCTTCCCCCCGATAGTAGAGTTTGTAAAAAAACCATTGCCAGGGTGGGAAGGATCTTTGAGAATGCTGGCAGCCTTGCCTTGACAGCGGGCCTGGTGTGTGGACTCTATGGATGAGCGTTTGGCCTTCGTGATTGTCCGGGCTGAGTTCACCACTCTCTGTAACCTTAGACAATCTTGAATGGTACAGTTGCCAAACCAGGTAGTGACAAATCCAGACAGAATTCTCTTGATGGTGCACCTATAAAAGTTGGCATCGGTATTCTCTGTCATGCCAAATTTCCTCAGCTGCCTGAAGAAGAGACGTTGTTAGTCCTTTGTCACCAGTGCGTAAACATAAAGAGTCCAAGACTAGCAGATACATGAGGGCACCAAGTTCCCCTCAAAGCCATGCACCATTCAGACTTGGAAGGAGGTCGCCACAGAAACAGAGGTGCTGTGTCACAGTATTGATAACACCTTCTAACCTCAAGGTGGCTGCTCTAATCTCCAGAAAGGGCCATGTTGTAGGAAGGAAAATCAGACCATTTTTGAGAGGCAAATTATGAATACTCAATTAATGTTGGATCATATCACACACATGAATGAAAAGAAAATCAACAGCCCCTTAAATGAATGACGCACCTACTTCAATTACCCCGTGTCACAGAAATATTGCTAGTGTTGAAAAGTGTTTCATTCCCACTGTTAGTAATCTTCATCCTAATGAGGTATTCCCCTTCATCTCTCTGCCTGAAGTCTTTTATTAACAATGAACATGGTTTGTTTGTCCAGTGCCCTCTCGATGGTGGCAAAGTGGCTCAGTGGTTAGCACAGCTACCTCACAGCACTAAGGTCCCAAGTTCAATTCCAATCTCGGGCGACTGTCTGTGTGGAGTTTGCACATTTTCTCTGTGTCTGAGTAGGTTTCCTCCCACAGTCCAAAGATGTGCAGGTTAGGTGAATTGGCCATGCTAAATTGCCCATAATGTTAGGTGCATCAGTCAGAGAGAAAATGGATCTGGGTGGGTTACTCTTTGAAGGGTCAGTGTGGCCTTGTTGGGCCAAAGGGCCTGTTTCCACGCTGTGGGGAATCTAGTCTAATTCCCTTCTATCTTTATATTCAAGGTTCACATTGCCTGGGTTTCTGTGACTGGAGAAAACACCTGGGCAAACATCTGGTTCCCGGTTTGGGACTGCTCTTTTACCAGAGAACGATCGATTTCTGTCACTGCTGGGTAATCAAATGCACACGGGATCGCTGCGCTTGACCTGATCACAGGCAACCTTCTGAGACCACCGGGAACTATGGACACCTGAATAATAAAAAATGCGTTCGAACTCCAGTGAACTCAGTAATGAGAAGCAAAACAAACTATTCCTTTAAATGACAGTCAAACACTGTAGACTGAATCTTCAAACATCTACTATATATATAAATACCAAAAACAAAAACATACCCATCAAATTATCATTGAGAATCTACAAACTACAATCAGTTTGAAGAAATTAAAATGCACACGTCTGTCTTTCTTTCAGTCTTTCACAAATTTGCTCTCGACTCTTACCCTGAAGTTTGCAAAGGACATCGGCCAAGGTGACACATCATAATAGGGGACCTGTAGAGATGAAGGACATAACATCTGTTCCAGCATGTTATGAGAAACAGTTGATTCAGTTGTTACTGACTGAAGTAAAAGCATCGGGAAAAAGCTTGATGGAATCGAAATGATTAAGAAAAATTCAATTTTATTGGCTCAATCTTTTTCGATTAGAAATGCCCTGCTTTAGTGAAGTCTGAACTAAATAACTGCAAGTTTTTCAGGAAAGTCTAGGGTCTATCCAATGAGCCAAGGCCACGTTGCATGTTGATCAGGAAAAATATCCATGATCCAGCAATTCCCGTCCACTGCCAAGTCAAGGAGGCTGTCTTGCTTTATGGACCTGAGGGACGACTTTGTCACTCAGAGACTGGTCCATGTATGGAACGAGCTACCAATGAGGTGATGGAGGCAGGTAAAATTACAACATTGAAAAGGCATCTGGATGGGGACATGAATAGGCTGGATTTAGAGGCATATGGGGTAACTACAAATGTGACAAGGTCAGATTGAAATGTCTGGTTGCCGCGAATGAGCTTAATCAAAGAGCCTGTTTCTGTCCTGTTTCACTCTGTGACTCTATGATTTATGGAATCCATTGCTCACAGGAATTGTCCAGTTGTCGGGTTGTTAAGGTTACATGCCTTCTCTTTGGTATTTACCTATGCAGTCTCAGAACTGAATAATTCAAATGCAACAGGGACTTTTTATCTCTGTGGTAATATATATTCCCCGATCAGTCAGGAATAACAATGATGCAACATTAATATTCGCTTGGGAATCCAACAGATTATAAAACATTTTATGAAAGCCTTAATACTATGTTCAATTCAAAGGTTTTAGTTGCATTACCCAGGAACAAAACCTTCGTATGTAAAATGCTGCGATTGTTTATCATTGCCAATGAAGTATATTACATTACTATTGCTGTTATTGGCGTTCCTGGTAAGGTTTGCTTTTAATTATGCATAGGTTGTGGTCATTGCTGCTTAGACCAAAAGGGAACGTTTCAGAGTGGATCTGGAGTCACGTCTCAGTCAGACCAGAAAAGGATGGTAGTTTCTTTCCCGTAAGGACATTAAGGAATCAGATGACGTTCTTCCTAGCAATCAACATTGGATTCATGGTGGTCGGTAGACACTTAATCGCAGATTTTTATTTTCACTGAATTCAAATTGCACCATCTGACATGAGGATTCAATCCTGGCTCACATACATTACCACGGTCTCTGGATTAATAGTCTAGTTCGGCCATTGCCTGCCTTTAGCAGAACTTGTAAATGTTACATAAATCAGTGCAGTGGAATATCATGTCAACGTGCTTATATTTGTCTCAAAGTATTTGCCAATGTAGAACCGGGTTCACTGTGTTTCAGTTGGCATTGCCATCATCAGACATGCATTGTCAGGATTGTTGTAAGTTTTGACTAGACCTTATGTGGGTGGTTACAGTGAGCTGATGACATGTAAGGAAACCTTTACTTGTTTAACACAGTAATTTCCCCTTTAATTTTGCTGAACAATTAAGGCTTTTCTTTCAATGAGTAGTTAAGAAGAAACACTGATATTTCCTAATTCCAGGAAGTCACATGAATGGAAAACAGGTAAAATCATTCACTAACGTATCACCAGTACTGCGTCTGTTTTTGCAGTCTTGAAGATAATCCATGATTCGAACAGTGGTTTCCACAAATTTAGATAAATGTCAGGTACTAAATTTCGGAAAGGCAAATCAGTGCAGGGCAGGAGTCGCAGGTAGATTGGAGAGTGAAGAAGTTGTTTGGTACATGTACTTTTACATGTCAATGCATTGAGTATAGGAATTGGGAAATCATTTTGCAGCTGTACAGGACATTGATTGGGTCATTTTTCATTTCCCTGGTTGCAACTGTGGTCTCCTTGTTATATGAAGCATGTTGATAAGCTTGATAGGGTGTACAAAAGATTTACAAGGATATCACCGGGGTTGGAGAGTTTGAGTTTTATACAGACTCTGAATTGGCAGAGGCTATTTTCCAGGCAAAAGTGAGGACTGCAGATGCTGGAGATTAGAGTCGAGAGTGTGGTGCTGGAAAAGCACAGCAGGTCAGGCAGCATCCAAAGCAGGAAAATTGACATGCTCCTTGAAAACTGCCTGACCTGCTGTGCTTTTCCTGCGCCACACTCTGGAGCTATTTTCCCTAGTGTACGGAGGCCGAGGGTCATAGACAGGATGAATAGTAAACATTTCATTAATCTTACACTACAATTCAGTTTCATAATGGTTATCTCCTTTGGTAAATGCGTTAAGTCCTCAACTCCAGGTCTACCTGTTGATAGGGCGAGGACATGATCTCTTATCATAAGTGCCATTATTCCTATATTCTTGTGGGACATTGTATCAGAATAGACTATCACCTAAATTAGGATTATGAAATCTAATGATACCAAATCCATGGGTGGAATATTTGTAATGTAGATGCCATTCTGTGGCAGATTGCTTTGTGACAATGTTAAAATGTGTCATTGCAACACTGATATCCACCGCTCCGTGTCGAGGAGAATAGAATGGTAATTTTTGGGAACACGGATGTGAAATTTACACTCTGCTGCACTCCTCATGTTCTTTTTATTCTTCCATTCAAGGAATGCTGTTAATTAAGCCAATATAACAAGATTAAACTGATTCTGTATGCAGCAGTAACATATTCAACTGTTCATTTTGCACCACCGCAGCCATTTTGCAATACTTCATCTTCAACACCACTCTTCCACTATTTTGGTTGAGGGATGCAGCGTAATGAAGGATGAAATGACAACTAAAATTCATTTTACATTTCAATACTGTTCCTGACCACCCTTTAGCCATCTCGCTTCAAATCAAAGGTTGTACCACTTACAATATCTAAACTACTTTCAGTTTTCCCTCTAACAGTTAATGCACTGGCAATTGTGATCCTGTCCCAAGGAAAGTGCGGCCTTTCTAGATGCACCAGTCATTACCTGGTGGCCATGGCAACAGCGGATCTTATGGTCATCATCACTGATGTTACATTCAATCACCTGAATCAGTACTTTTACCAGGGATCATTCCTGCACCTGACGCCTGCATGCATTATGCTTGATTTTCTACTTTCTGTGAGTTCAGACTGTTCTGTCTGGTTCACTGTCACATTCTCCGCTGATCGGTTTGTGACCATTTGTTGCCAGAAACTGAAACTGACATATTGTACCGTGAAAACAGCAGCTGTCATTCTTTCAACAACCTGCATTCTTTTCTTTCTAAAAAATGTTCCTATTTTCATTACACGGGAACCGATGATTGTGGTTGACAATGTACAGTGGTCTTGTCAAATGAAGGCCAGCTACTATATTGAACTCAGATGGATGGTTTTTGATTGGATTGATAAAGTGTTAACACTATTACTGCCATTCATTTTAGTTTTGCTCTTCAATATTTTGACAGTCAGATACATTTTAGTGGCGAATCAGATTCGTAAAGGATTGAGGAGTCAGAACACAGAAGAGAAGCGCAGTGATCCTGAGATGGAGAGCAGAAGAAAGTCAATGATTTTACTGTTTGCCATATCTAGTAACTTCATACTGCTGTGGTCACCCTATGTAATAAATTTCTTATATTATAAAATTGCAGCAATTGATCCCAGATATTACAATGACAGGTTGCGTATATTTGAAAGAATTGGATATATGCTGCTGAATCTGAGTTGCAGCACAAATACGTTTATGTATGGAGTTACTCAATCGAAGTTTAGGGACCAGTTTATTCGCGCTGTAAAATACCCACTGGCTTCAGTGAACAGTGTCTTCACTTTCAGAATGAATTTATGGCAATCTAAACAATACCATACAAAGCTGTTTTCATGAGTGCAACATTGAACAATAAATATTCATCAACTGATTGAAATCAAAAATGTTTTTGAGTGTAAGCTGCAGTGCAGCAGTGCAGGCTTAGCTTGCATTGGATGTTGTTTTCTTTTGGATTGCTGTAATATCGAGACAAAAGTTTTAACCTTCATCTGAGATAAGCATAATGAACAATTTGTTCGAGAATGTTACATCATTACAGAATCCACAGACATAAAGGAAAATGCCCAAAAAATCAACACGATGAACTGAATTAGGGAGATTGCATTCCATCAAAAGGTAGCACCAAATTTAACTACTGGGCCATTCATTAGTTTTGGTGTTGTATTGGAAATGAGGTCTCTCATATTCTGTATGCCTCATTTCAGTTTTGTTTTGCAACACTCTTTTCTCTCATTTTATTTACCTCAGAAATGATCTGCATGTTAGCAAATGATGTTAATTTTGGAGAGCTGAAATTCAAAACTGAAATCTAGATTGCTATTTCATCTTTGTTTCATTTGTCGTTTAACGTGGTAGCCCTTTCAGTGAAAGATAAGAGCGTAACTCTGCATATTGATTTTTTGCAACGAAGAAATGACATTACTAAAGAATATAAAAGTAATGAGAACGTATTTGTGCTCTTTACATATGAAGTTTTTAAAGCACATAGCGCAAGTACATTCTCGACTCTCACAATAACATTACTTTGCAGTCTTCAAAAGTTGGTCGAGAGTTTCATTCTGGGTCACGTCTAAAGCCCTGACTTAGCTGTTTCTTTCACTTTCTGATCTTGGACGTTTGTCAGCCTTTTTTAAATGATTCATACAACTGATCTTGATTATTCTTTGCATTAAATGATGCTATCTGATTTAAACCAAAGTTTAAACCAGCTCTCCTGAAATTTTTATATCAATATAATTGTAGTAGGATAACATAGAATCATAGAAACCTTACAGTGTGGAAAAAGACCCCTCTGCCCAACAAGTCCACACTGACCCTCTGAAGCGTAACCCACTCAGAACCATCCCCCTCCTAACTAATGGAACCTAACCTACAAATCCCTGAACACTATGGGAAATTTGTACTGGGTAATTCACCTAACCTGCAGATTTTCGGATTGGGGAGAAAACCAGACCACCCAAAGGAAACCCCACCAGACAAGGCGAGAATTAAAACTCTACACAGCCAGTCGCCCGTGGCTGGATTTTGTTTTATTCATTCATGAGATGAGGGTGTCGCTGGCCAAGGCAGCATTTATTGCCCATCCTGATTGTCCAGAGGGCAATTAAGATTTGACAACATTGCTGTAGGTCTGGAGTCACATATAGGCCAGACCAGTTAGGGATGGCAGCTTCTATTCCTGAAGGGCATTGTTGATTCAGATGGGCTTTTCCAATAATCGACAATGGATTTGTTGTCATCATTAGATTCTTAATTCCAGATTGTTATTGAATTCAAATTCCACTATCTGCCACGGCGGAATTTGATCCCAGGTCCCCAGAACATTAAGTCCCCAGACCCTGGTTTCTGAAATAGTAGTCCAGCGATAATACCATTAGGCCATCGCCTCCCCTATTGATGTTTTGAACAGTTCATTATTTTCTCGTGGAGGATGTTTCACATTTTCCTACGATGCAATTTTACTTTGTTTACTAATCGTTCAAGACTAAAACTCCAACAACACTTTCAATTAAATGAAGTTTCTGTTCCAAGTCGTGACTTATGTTCACTTGTGGATCAGCTCCATTTCGGTGAAATGGATAAATCCACCTCGAGCCCATTTCCATTTAATTGCAGTGTATTCACTGGACTTCTCTTCCTAGTGTGGTAGGTCAGGTTCATGCGCATTGAAGACACAAACGACTGAAGACAGAACCTGCTCTCTTTCTTCTAATTTTCTTGTGACAGAAAACGATGTGTTAGGTTTAAATCAGGTGGGACAGACAGGAACGTATTACTTGAACCTGGACTGAATCTTGCAAATGTTACAAACAATGCAGGAAACAAACGACCATTTGTACAATCTGCAGGATCCACTGCAAAGTGGGTCACTCACCAAACTTCCTCTGACAGCACGTTCCAAGCTCACGGCCCTGTCCCCTAGAATAGCAAGGGTAATTTATGCATGGGACCACAGACCCCTGCAAGTTCCCTGACAAACCACACACTATCCTGACTTGCAATTAGATCAGGATTTCTTTGAAATGAAAGGCTGTGTCTGCATTCCTCACAGCACAGTGTCTCATGGGTTTTACTGCTGTTATGTTCTGGACTGTGAATGGAGGTGAACTTTTGAGTGCAGGGGTAATTAGACAAGGTGAGGGGATAGGAAGGCTTGTCCCTATTCCTGAGGAAACGAGGGTTTGACTTGGAATTCACAGAGAGTGTATGAGAGGTGCTGAGACAGAGGGACCAGGACGAGGGGACAGAGATTGACAGGAGAGTGTGGTGTGAGGGGAGAGACAGAGAAAGGGAGGAGAGGTGGGCCGAGAGGCAGACAGTTTGGCACGGGGCAAGGTATCGTTGAGTGTGAACGTTTTGTAGCAAATGTTTGAAATGAAGCCTTTGAGATTCAAATCCCGAGGGACTGTCTCTCTTGCTTCAGTTTTGCTCCCTTTCTGTCCTCCTTTCTCACACTCATTCTGTTTCTCCACCAGTGTTTTCTATCTCTCCCTCGCTTTTACTCATGTTTACTTTCTTTTTCTATTTCCCTCTATCTGTCTGTCCCATTCCCTCTCTTTCTCTCTCAACAACCTCTCTCTCTTCCAGTTTTTTTTTGTAGTATGTCACGGTTTATGGAATAGTGGAGCTCAAAGATCAGCCCAAACTGAGCCCTGGTAAAAGTTTGATATGAAAATTACATTGCCAATCTAAGTTGGTTGTGAGTGCTTCAAAATACTGCAGCGTGCCACAGACTGGAGTCAAAACAACTGAGCAACATTTCATCTTCTGTGAGCTCGAACTGGATCTATTTTAAATGCATATACGCTTATGATGATTTTTGTTTTGTAAGTTTAAACGAAGTTCAGTCTTGTTATTATGTGAACATGAAGGTTATATCTATCCTTGGGCCAGTTTTAAGTTTGTGACACAGAAGACATCTGCAACTCATTTCAACAGCTCAGCGTATCATCTCAAAGTTGTGGACATGGGGTGGGAAGTCTCCGTCAAGGACAAGCAGCACTTGTTGGGTCTTCCACTGAGTTGGTCAGACTAGAATCCAAACTGATGCGACAGCTCCTTCCAAATTGGGCAAACGTCTGTGTTCTCTCTTCCCTCCTTTTTCAATATCTGCCATGTCAAACTGGCTGTGGGAGCGACAACGACTAAGTCTTCTTTTCCTCTTCCTGATAATTACAAAAATTGTTAAAGATTTGCAAATGAGGTGTTTTAAAATGTAATACATTGTGTGAAATAATCAGTAGAAGAATTTCGCGGGGTGGTGGGGGAGAGGGGAAGGTTGCATTCTGTATGGCAAACAGGCTTTGTGAAGCCAGGAATACAAAACCTAAAACACAGTTATTCTCATTTGTTGTTGTGGCTGAGACAAGTGATGGATCAACAATTGACCAGTGGTATGCCCTCGAGGGGTTGTACGCTTCTCATAATCCCCTATTGTCAGCAGATAGCAATATAGACTCTTGTGGTCTTGTCATATCATTGAAGCCCCACTATGTGGTAACAGGCCATGTGGCCCAAAACGTCCACACTGATCTTCCAAAGAGAAGCCCCCCCCAAGACCTAACCTGATGCTATAATTCCCGTGCCTTATGCACCTAACCTGGATATCCCTGAACACTGTCAGCAATTACTACAGCCAATCCAACTAATTTACAAACTTTTCGATGGTGGGAGGAAAACAGAGCACCCTATGGAAACCCACATATGCACGAGAAGAATGTGCAAACTCCACAGGGACAAATGTCCAATGTTTAGAAGCAAACCTAGATCCCTGGCACTGTGATGTTAGCACTGCTAACTACTGAGCCACTGTGCCTCCTGCATTGCTGAGTATCTACCTCTGGAGTCGAGGATTTTAGGGTCAGGTCGCACATGTGCCTAGAGTACAGGACAATACACATGGGTAGTTTGAGTTCATTTGTAACCTATTCACCCACAAATTGTGGCACTCCTTCATTATCTAGATGGTATGACTGATGTTATAGTGTCCTTACCTTTGAAGTTGAAGGCTGGGGGCTCAAGAGACAATAGGTTGACGGGAAATATTGAGAAATAACCTCTCGTTCATTAAATTTCCCTCTTCTTAATTGTCAACTCTGTTGCAGTATAAGAAACAAAAAGTAAATGTCTCTTGCTGAGAGATTCACATATGCAGTCATCTGTTGCTATCAGCCTTAAAGGGCGTCCTGTGATATCTCAGGGGCAGCACGATTGCTCAGTGGTTAGCACTGCTACCTCACAGCGCCAGGGACCCAGGTTCGATTCCAGCTTCAGGCGACTGTCTGTGTGGAGTTTGCACATTCTCCCTGTGTCTGAGTGGGTTTCCTCCGGGTGCTCTGGTTTCCTCCCACAGTCCAATGATGTGCAGGTTAGGTGAATTGGCCATGCTAAACTGCCCATAGTGTTAGGTGCATTAGTCAGAGGGAAATGGATCTGCTAGTGTTTCTCTTCAGAGCATCAATGTGGACTTGTTGGGCCAAAAGGCCGGTTTCCACACTGTAGAGAATCTAAACATACTAGAAAATGAGTTTATGCTTCTGCACTTTTGCTGCATTATGACACGGGGTAAACTCTCCTGCTTAATTTAAACCAGGAACACTGAAAAGATTTATTCCATGCAGTAATATGTGAAAATTCAAGAGGCCAAGAACTATATAAAGTAAAAATTAACAACTTTATTTATTAAACTACAACAGCGAATTATTAGCTAATCACTATTTACAACTCCTTCCTCTTACCTATCTTTTATCTTCCCCTTCTATAATACTAGTCCAAACAAAACCCCTGATTAAGTTTGATAAAACAAAACATCTTATCTCCAAACCAGGCAGCTTTTGGTTCTTCTCTGTATTCCGGTCTTCTTTCCTTCTTTTTGGGGATTCTGCTGCACAAGTTACTGATCCTTAAATGTTACATGACGAGCGCTTGAAGGGAGTCTCTACATGCTAGATTGGCAGTTCTCCTCTCAACTGTTCAATTTTCCCCAGTCTTGTACCCACAAAGCATCGGATTGTGTCATTGGCTTTTCAGATTCTCAATGTACTCGATTGAAACTTGAATGGAATTTAATTTTGGGGGGTATAATTTAAACTGATTGGCTTAATTTGAATTTATTTTGTCATTCCCAGACAACTAGAGACCCTAGATACCCCAGCAGCTGGGCCACATGTTACATTACATCTTATTGAGAATACTTGATTCTGTCACTACTAGCTTTTAACTCTCTTGAAGATACTGTGCATCTATGTCTTCATAACAACTGTAATCAGAATCAGACCAACAACTGCCAAAGCTGTTCCTACAGGGTTGACAGTTTTCCAGAGAAGCTGAAACTTTATTGCTGGAACAGCACAGCAGGTCAGGCAGCATCTAGGGAACAGAAGATTCGACGTTTCGGGCACATGCCCTTCTTCAGTTTTCCAGAGAAGCCTTCATAGGAATATTCTTAAAAGATAATGCTGTAAGATTATGACCTGGTAATGACATAACATTTATCAGAATAAAAGTACACCTTACTATACATTGAAAATAAAGTGTATACTTAAAACTGCTCTGTTTTAGAAAGGGGAGATGGGTGACAAATCCTGAAATGTAGATAATGCTTTGGGGATGTGCATTGAAATCCCAATTAGGCTGCTGGTGGAAGTCATGTGTAAATATTTTATTTGGAATTGAAATGTAATCTCAGTATTGCTGAACCTGACAACCCACATAGATTGATTGAGAAAAGGAAAATTGAAGTCACGGAAATTGAACCTATAGTCAAGCCCCCATCTTTCCAATGTGTGGCTTCAGACGCAGACTAACATGCTTAACTCGCCTTATGCCTGAAATGAAATATCTCTGCAACACTATCCCCACCACACCCTCACCCTCTAATTCATCTCTCAGCCCTCTTTCTCCCTCCCATATCCACATTCTTGATCGAGATGTTATGCCCGAAACCTCGATTCTCCTGCTGCCTGACCTGCTGTGCTTTTTCAGCGCCACACATTTTGACATATTTCTGAGATAGACCAGTAGGGATCACTCCCTTCACTTCAAACAGTTAGATTCAATTCGGTGTGGACATATCAAGTGATGGTGTTTGGAGAGAGACTGGATTGGCTAGGACTATAGTCACTGGAGTTCAGATCCATATGGTGGTGCAGCGGGGGTGGGATCTCATAGCAACCTATAACAGTCTAACAGGGATAGATAGAGCAAATGCAGGAAGATTTTTCCTGATGACCGGGGAAGTCCAGATCTAGCAGGAGGGAAAAATGAAGAGACATGTCCTCACCCAGAGAGTGGTGAGCTTGTAGAATTTCGGCCAGAGAAGTGTTTGAGGCCAAAACATTAGATGCTTTCAAGCATCAGCTGTGTATAACTCTTCAGGCTAAATGGATCAACTCATATGAGTAGAAAGTCTGGAGGGGCTGAGTAACTTTTCGCTCTGTCCAAGAATAGGCAATTATTTGAACCCTCTTCTCCTGCGAGCAGTGGACAATGGTTATTGAATAAATTAAAAGGTTTATTTCTGCTCAGTAAGAGAGATGTGGCCCATGGGTGGCCAGACAGAAAAGTGGAATTCAGTCCAGAATTAGAAAGACCCTGATCTTATTAAATGGTTCAGGGGAGTTGTTGGGCCAAATGGCCTATTTCTGCTATAATTTATTAAGCAATTGAATGACAGCCAGAAACATGATATGCTATATTGAGAGGTTATTCTGATACCAAAGAGAACCAAATTCTCATAATGATACTGGTCATTTTAATATTTTCAAAACTGTTCTCCCACTTCAAAAAAAATCAATTTGATGACAACTAATAAAAGTAACAATTAACACAGTCACACCTTCAGAGAAGACATTGAACCAGGAATTATACATGTATTAACATTATACCCGCAGAAGCCAAAATATTGAATGTTTTCATGGAGGAGACAGATTTGTTCCTATGGTTAAAGGGATCAGAGAGTATGAGGAGAAAGCGGGAACGAGGGACTGAGTTTGATGATCAGCAGTGATCATATTGGATATTGGAACAGACTGGACAGGCCGAATGGCCTAATACTTCTCCTTTTTGACGTTTTCATGTTTAGCATTCACTGTCATAGTGGTTAGCTAGCCAAAGGCAATACTGCCCCAGGGGTGTAGAATAATTTCTCTCAACAGGTTCATTCGAAAATATTAACACTGAATTTAATGATAGATTCAAAAAAGCATTGCACATAATTTCGGCAAGTTATGCATAATGCAAAAGAGACTACAGATTTATTCAGATAATTGTGTTTGTGACTGAGTGAGCTGATTCCAATAATTATATTTCAGAATAAACAGAAATGTAGCTTTTGATTGAAACCGGTACCTGCTGATTCTAATAGCATGCTCGTTCTCTGCTGTGCATGAAATCAGCTTCTCGAATGGAATGAGATGAATCTGTGTCAGAGAGCTCTGATGCAATCCATTATTCACCGTCCTGACATGGACTCGAACATCTGAAGTGTTTTGAGTAATCTTGTTTTCCCACTGAGGGTCCATGTTTTGTTTACTGGGGGATTGGCTCTGACTCTGCAGGTTCAAGTGAGTGATTCATGGAACTGATGCAGATTGGACAACATACTATTCCGGGGTTTTCTACAAGACGGAACAGCAGTGTTGAGGATTTTAATCTGCAGTTGTAACTTTTCCATTGAAGAGCTCCCTTTTATTGACTAACTGCAGAAATTAAGTTATAGAATTCCTACTGTGTAGAAAGTAGCCCTTTGGGCCATCAAATCAGCACAAACCCTCTGAAAAGCATTCCACCCAGTCCTGTCCCTTCGCCCTCTCCCATTTCTCACATTTCCCATGCCTTATCCACCTAGCCTGCGCATCACTGAACACTGCAGTTTAATATAGTGTGGCCAATCCAACTAATGTACGCACCTCCAGGAAGACACTGGAGCAGCCACAGGAAATCCGTGCTGAACTGGGGAGAACGTGCAAACTGCACACAGTCACGCAAGGCTTGGAATCAAGCCCAGGTTCTTGACGCTAAGGGGCAAAGGTGTCAACCACTGAACCACCGTGCCACTCTATTCACTGACAGCAACTCATTTACTGAGGTGGGAGTTAAATGTTCGAAATCAGTTCAAATCCATATTGATCAATGGATTTTGAGATCAACTTCAAAAGCTACCGGGGCATGAAATTATGTTCCCAACTAATTCGAATCAGAATATTTAAATCATTTTCTGATGCCATCAGAAGTTATAGGCTACGGGAAGAAACCTCAGCATCTTTGCTGGTCTTCAGATAGGTCATCCCTTTTTTCGTACTTTAATGTTGTTCTGCAATAACATCATTGGTATATTTACTTTAAAAAATTTGAATTCTGTCAATCTCAGCTCTGAGTTGCTCACTTTTCCAGTTGAGCTCTGATAACAATGAAGTGAAAGACCAGATGTGTTAGCTGCCAGATGGTTACATCAAGCGGAGAGCAGATACTTACACAGCGTGTCCAGCCATCATGCATTGAGTGGCTGGAAACTCTTGAGAACCACACAGAATGCAAGCTTGACGCGGAATGTATGGCATAAATATAATGCTGTACGTCCATTGAATAGACGGCAGTGTGAATTTTAATACATTTTGTTTCACTTTCGAGGACAAATATTTTGTTATACACTCATTTTATTTGTAAAGTGCATCTCTGTGAAGTAATATCTGTCTCAGTAGAAAGAATGTTTGCAATGATAACTAGAGTTGTCTCAGTAATGGAGTAAGTAAACTGTCTGCGTCAATTGAATATCAGGGCATTCCAGAACCAGTCAATGCTGAAATGCAGCAAGACTCGAACATTCAGGCTCAGGCTGACAAGTGACAGGAAGCAATCGTGCCACACAAAGACAGCCACTGACCATATTTAGTAAGAGACAATCTAAAAATTGCCTTTTAAAATAATGGCATTACCGTAATTAAACTGTCCACTCTCAACGTTGTGCATGTTACCTTAACCAGAAATTCAATGGACTTGCCACATAAATGCAGAGGTTACACTGGCAGTCAAGAGACTGAGAACACTGTAATGAGTAATTCAACTCCTGATTTGTCAAAGCCAGTCCGCCATCAACAAAGCACAAGTCAATGCGTGATGGGACGTTTCCCACTTGCCTGGATGAGCGCAGTTCCAACAACAATGAAGAGGCTTTACACTAGCTAGGACAAAAGAGCCTGCTTGGTTGGCATCACATCCACAAACAGCTATTCTCTCCATAACTGAATTCAGTAGCAGCACGTTCTACAAGATGCACAGCAGAAATCCACCAAAGCTCCTGACACAGCCCGTTCTCAACCTACTCCCCATCCACCTCAAAGGACAAAGGAGCAGATTCATTGGGAACACCACTGCCTGCACGTTTCCATACTAGATCCTCACTATTCTGACTTGGCAGTACATCAGCATTACTTCATTGTTGCTGTTTCAGAGATCAAGAAATCCCTCGCAAATGGCATTCAGTATGAACTTACAGCACTTGGATTGCAGTGGTTCAACAAGGCAGTGCACCATCACCTTCCCAAATGTAATTAAGGATGGACAAAGAAAATGCCGGACCAGCCAGTGACACCCTCACATCCCACAAATGAATCAAATATAAAATTAGAATTACAGAATTAGAATTAGAACGGTGAGTCTGACATCAGTGGTGGGTAAGTTACTGGAGCCGACACTGAGGGACAGGATTTGCAGGTATTTGGAAAGGCAAGGATTTATCAGAGAAAGTCAACGTGGCTTCGAGCATGGGAAAGCGTGTCTCACTAATTTGATTGAGTTTTCTGAAGAACTGACAAAGAGATTGATGACGGCAGAGTGGTACCCATTGTCTAAATGGACTTCAGCAAAGACAAGGGTCTGCATGACAGACTGGTAAGTAAGTTTAGATCACATGGAGTCCAGGGGGAGCTATCCAATTGGATTTAATATTGTCTTGAAGGAAGGAATCAGAGGGTGGCGGTGGAGGGTTGTCTTTCTGAATGGAAACCAGTAACCAGCTGCGTGCCACAAAAATCAGTGCTGGGACACCACTTGCCAACCCCAGACTTGCTGTATTGTGAAGAACTATAGTTTCAGATACATGGGGAACACCACCTCCTGCAAGATCCCTTCCCCGTGCCCTGCCAAACCACGCACTGTTCAGAGTCAGAAGGAGGTCCCTTGTGAACCAAAGGCGCTGTGTCCAAATATTGATAAGCCATCCTAACCTCACTATGAGTACTCTAATCTCCAGGAACAGCCAGGTTCAGGAAGGCAGGTTGCTTCCTCGTTTGTCAAGGAAATTATGAATATTCAATAAATGTTATTCCAATCAGCAATGGTCACCTCACAGGCATGAATACAGCAAAATTGCAGAGGCCCTGAACTGAGTGAAGCGCCTGTCTACAATAGAGAGACAGGAATAGTTTTAGAGTAGACATGTAATACTTTACTGCCTTTCCTAATCTTCATCCTGATGAAACACTCTCCTTCATGTCTCTTCCTGATTTGTTTTTCATAATGCGCATCGTTTCTTGATCAGGTTCCTCCTCAATACCATTCTCCTTTTATATTCTGGGTTCAGAATTTCTGGATCCCGGGACTGTAGATATTGCTAACACCTCGCTTCAGCCAGAGAACACTCGCATTTATGTCACGGGCGCAGAAATCAAATGAAATGGATCTTCGCATTTTACCTGATCAGTGTTGTTACATTTCACGAAACCTTCAGAGATCATTGGGCACCATGTGCAACTAAATATGGAAAATTGGCTCGACTTCTTTTGAAGTCAACAAAGGGAATCAAATGAAACCATTTCATTTAATGTTGGCCAAATTCTGTCTACTAAATCTAAAAAAAAATCCACTGTTATATCTATACCAATAAGAATAACAAAACCATCAAATTATATTTAAAACTCTGCAAATGTTAGCAGAAGTTTCGTTTGAAGAAATTAAAATGCGTACTTCTGTTTTTGTTGCAGTTTTTAACAAAATTAGCTCTGAATGCCAAACCTTAAACTTTGTGTGAGACCTCAGCCAGGCTGAGAACCTATACCGGGGAACCTATAAAGATTAAGGGTGAAACTTCTGTTCTGGTATCTTATGAGAAACTACTGATTCAGTCACCATTAACTGTAGTAATAAGCTCGGCTCCAGGTCTGATAGGGTGGAATTGGTTGAGAAATATTCAAATTGATTGGAAACAATTTCTTTGTCAATTAGAAAAGGGCTGCCTGAGTGAAGTCTGAATAAAATACCAGAAAGTTTATCAGAAAGTTAAGGGACAAAGCCACCTGGCATGTTGACCAGGAAACAGTTCCACGATACTGCAAGGCCTGTCCTGTGCCATTTGATTTTCGTGCAAAAGTGGTGGCAGAAATCAGGAAGGCCTATTGCTTTATTGACCTGAGGGATAAGTTTTTCACGCAGAGGCTGGTGCTTGTATGGAATGAGCTGCCAGACGACGTGTGGGCGGCTGGTACAATTGCAACATTGAAAAAGCATATGGATTGGTTATATGAATAAGAAGGGTTCAGAGGGATATGGACAAACTGCTGGCAAAATGGCTTCAATCGAATTGGGATGTCTGGTTGGCATAGACAGGTTTGACTGAAAGGTCTGTTTCTCTTTTGTTTCACTCCATGACTTCTGCAATACATTCCTCAAAGGAATTGTCCCATTATCGGGTCACCAAGGTAATAAGCCTTCTCTTTGGTGTTTTCCTATGATGTCACAGAACTGAACAATTCGAAAGCAATAGGGATTAATATCTTTGTGGTAATATATTTTCTCAGTCAAATCAGAAATAACAATGATACAGCATCAATATTCACTTGAGAATCCGAAAGAGTATATAACAATTTCTGAACACAGTAATACTATGTTCGATTTAAATCTTTTGGCTTCACTACCCACGATCCGAACCATCAGATGGAAAATGCTGCAATTGTTTATTATTGTTGATAAAGTATATTACATCACTATTGCTGTCATTGGCGTCCCTGGTAAGTTTAGCTTATACAAAATCATTCATAGGATTGTGACATCGCTGGATAGGCCAGAATTTATGGACAAGTGAGAAAGTTTATGAGTCAGTCAATTTGCTGTGGATCTGGAGGCACGTTTCACACAGATCAGATGAGGGTAGATATTTCAGTCTCTGAAGGACATTATTGAACCAGATATATTTTTCCAACAATCGACAATGGATTCGCATTCATCATTGGACTCTTAATTGCAGATGTTTAGTTTTCATTGAATTCAAATTTCACCATCTGCCACATGGATTCAAACTGGGGTCACCAATACATTACCAGGGTCTCTGGATTAATATTACTGATGAAGGGTTTTTGCCCAAAACGTCCATTTTCCTGCTCCTCGGATTCTGCCTGACCTGCTGTGCTTTTCCAGCACCACACTCCTGACTCTCTGGATTAATGCTCCAGTGATAATGCCACGGGACCATTGCCTGCCTTTAGCAGAAATTGTAAAGTCGCATAAGTTTGTGCTGTGGAATACCATGCCACCGTGCTTATTATTTGCTCAAACAATTTGCCACTGTACAATTGGATTCACCATGTGTCATTGGGAACTGCCTCAATCGGACATGCATTATTAGTATTGTTGTAAGTAATAACTTGACTTGATGCGTTTGTTAACATTGATTTGAAGAGATGCAAGGAAGCCGTTTTTAGTTTTAAAAATCG
Organism: Chiloscyllium plagiosum; assembly: GCF_004010195.1. Taxonomy (NCBI): domain Eukaryota; kingdom Metazoa; phylum Chordata; class Chondrichthyes; order Orectolobiformes; family Hemiscylliidae; genus Chiloscyllium; species Chiloscyllium plagiosum. The sequence continues at coordinate 7,280,725 of NC_057756.1, forward strand.
AATCCTCTATTAATTTTGGTGAACAACTAAGGTTTTTCATTCAAAGAATAGTTTGGAGCAAGAAGCATTGATGTTTCCTAAATCCACGAATGGAAAGCAATGAAAACTTAACCAATATATTGGCAGTACTGAGTATCTTTTTCAAATCTTCAGCATAATTCATGATTAGAAATGCCATTTCCAGAAATTTGGGTAATGTGAGATGTTAAGTTTGGAAAGGCAAATCAGGGCAGAACTTTTACATTTAATGGTATGGCCCTGGGGAGTGTAGCCGAACAATGAGTCCTTGGGCTGCAGGTTTATGTTTCTTTGAAAACAGAGTCGCTGGTGGATAGGATAGTCAAGAAGTCGTTGGTTACATGGAGTTCTAATAGGTCAGTGCATTGAGAAAAAGGATTTGAGACATCATAGTACAGAATATTGACTACACCACTTTTGCAATACTACTTGCAGTTATAGCAAGCTACTCCTTGCTATATAGGAAAGATATTATAAACTTGGAAAAGTGAAGGAAACACTTACAAGTGCATATATGGGTTGAGATGGTTTGTGCTATATGGCAACACTGAATCGGTAGGTCCTGGAGTGTCAAATCTCAGCGTCATGGATCAGGTGAATAGTCAAGGTCTTTTCCCCAGTGGAAGAGAGTCAAAAACTAGAGGGCCAGTAATTTAAGGTAAGAGGGGAAAGATTTAAAAGGGATGCAAGAGGCAACGTTTTCATGCTGTTTGTGGCGCATGTAATGAATGAGCTACAGAGGAAGCTGGTACAAGCACAACATTTAAAATGCATTTGGTGAGCATTTGTTTCGGAAGGTTTAGAATGATATGGGACAAATACTGGAATTTGGGGCTCGATTAATTTAGGATATCTGTTCATCATGGATGCGTTGGAACAATCATGCTGTTTATCTTTACGTTTCTAAGTGACTGAAAGAGATTGTTCGGTGCTTAGAGTGTAGAATAGACAGCTGGTTGCGTGCACAGGCAGAGAAAACCGTTTTCAACAATAAGTTCAAAAATATGCTTTCTCCCCGATAACAATTTCTTTTCTTTATTTTCAAGGCAGACATTGTTGAACTGCAGAATCAATTGACAACTGTGTTTGGTCATCTGGGTATTCATCAATGTTTTCATTTCTTTTGCAACATGTCAGCTTCTCAATGGTTATCCTTCATGTTTTCAATCCTCAAGTTGAGGTCCAGTTGTTGCTAGGATCTGCACATGATCCTTTATCACAAACTTTGAACTCTTATCATGGATGCGGGGTCCCCATCTTCTTGTAAAACATTTCATAAGAATATGCCTGACTTGTAATTCAGGATTATGTAACGTAACAGTGTCAAATCCACGATTCTGGTGACATATTTGTAATGGACTCATCAGTTTGCCTTGTAACCATGTTAAAATTTGTCCTGACAACATATAAGTTCATTCCTTCTTGGCTAGAAGAAAACTTCATTGTTTTCGTTTGGGCACATGGAAAGGAAATGTAGTTTGCTACATTTCTCATTTAATTTTTGCTTTTATTTGCAGAATTATGTCAGTTAAGCCAACTGAAATATTCAGTCTATTTCTGTATTCAACATGTATAACTGAATATTTAACATCCTCACACCACTCTACAGTACTTCATGTTCAACAGCACACACCCACTCCCTTTGTTCATTTGAGATTATTGTGGAATGGAATTGGAATTAATATTTTTTCACAATTTATATTTTTCTTTACCACCTTATTGCCATTTCAACCTAAATGGAAGATTGTTCAATCTACAATTTCTAAACTAATTTCAGTTCTCCCTTTTACAGTTAATGCACTAGCAATTGGGATCATTTCCATAGGAAAATGCGGCCTGTCAAGGTGTACTACTCATTACATGGTGGCCATGGCAACAGCGGATCTGATGTTCATCTTCACTGAAGCTATACTGTATCAACTGAATCACTACTTTTACCAGGGATCATTTCTGCACCTCACACCTGCATGCATTATGATTGACTTCCTGCTTTTTGTGAGTTCAGACTGTTCTGTCTGGTTCACTGTCACTTTCTCCGCTGATCGGTTTGTGAGCATTTGTTGTCGGAAACTGAAACTGAAATATTGTACCGTGAAAATGGCAGCTGTAACAATTTCAACAACCTGCACTCTTTCCTGTCTAAAAAATGCTCCCATTTTCATTACACGGGAACCTATGACTGTGGTTGACAATGTACATTGGTCTTGTCAAATGAAGGCCAGCTACTTTACTGAACTCAGGTGGATAGTTTTTGACTGGTTTGATAAAGTGTTAACACCATTACTCCCATTCATTTTAGTTTTGTTCTTCAATGGTATGACAGTCAGATATGTTTTAGCAGTGAATCAGATGCGTAAAAGATTGAGAAGTCAGAACACGGAAGAGAAGCGCAGTGATCCTGAGATGGAGAGCAGAAGGAAGTCAATGATTTTACTGTTCACCATATCCAGTAACTTCATACTGCTGTGGTCACCATATGTAATAAATTTCTTATATTATCAATTTGCAGCAATTGATCCCAGATCTTACAATGACAGTTTGCGCATATTTGAAAGAATTGGAATAATGCTGCTGAATCTGAGTTGCAGCACAAATACATTTATTTATGGAGTAACTCAGTCGAGGTTCAGGGAACAGTTCATTAGCGCTCTAAAATACCCACTAACATCAATGAACAGTATCTTTACTTTGAGAATGATTTGATGGTAATCTATAAGGCAATATCATATACAACTGTTTTTGTGAGTGCAGCATCGAGTATTAAACATCCACTATCTGATTTGTCTCCAAAACGTTTGTTTGTAAGTAAATTTGAGCAACAGTGTCGGCTTCCCTTTCATTGGATGTTGTTTTAATTTGGATTGCCATAATATTAAGACAATATTTTTAACCTTCATCTGCAATTAGCGCAATGAATAATTTGCTCACGAAAGTTAGATTATTGCAACTTCCACAGACATAAAAAAAATACCTCCTTACAAATCAACATGAAAACTGAATTAGGGATTTTGCATTCCATCAAATAGATGGCACCAAATTTAGCCAGTGGTCCATTCTTTCATGTTGGCGTTATTATACAAATAAAGCACTCACATTTTGAATGCCTCACGCCAGTTTTGCTTTACAATAATATTTCCTCCCGTTTCATTTATTTCAGAAATGATTTTTAATGATCCGAAATGATGTTGTTATTGGACACCTCACGTTCAAAACTGAAATCTGGATTGCTACTTCATCTTAATTTCATTTCTCATTTAACGTGGTAGCATTTCAGTGAAAGATACGGGTGCAACTCTGCGCATTTGTTTTTAGCAATGAGCATGTATATTATTAATGGCAATGAAAATAATGAGAAAATTTCTGTGCTGTTCACATACAAAACAGCTTGAAAATTTTCAAAGCACATGACAAAAGCATACTCCCAATCTTTGCAGTACTTAAATGACAGAGTTTCAATTTGTGCAGCTCCTGTAACTGACTTCAGTGTAAATTTCAACTCCTAGTCTTCAGAGTTTATTAGCCTTTCTTTTGATTATTCACACAACTGAACTTCAATATTCTTCGCATTAAATAACCCTTTCTGATTTGTAACTGAAGGCTACAGGTCTTAAATTTTCGTGTTAATATTCTTGCAGTTGGATAACATGTTTTGCACAACTCTGAAATAATGCCTATCGGCAGGAGAATGTTTTGCACATTTTCACACAATGTAATTTTATCACGCTAACTATTAATTAACGATTAATATTCCAACAACACTTTCAGTTCAGTATTTTTTTTGTTTCAAGTCGTGATACTACTCGTGTTCAGGTGAATCCACCTGGAGGTCAGTGCCCTTTAATTGCAACATATTCACTGGGCTCCTATTCCAAGGCTGGAAGTTCCGGTATACGAATGTTGATAACACAGACTTCTGAATACAGAACCTCCTCACTTTCAACTGAATTGGTCTGTGACAGAAAACACTATGTTAGATATAGATCTGGTGGGATAGATAGCAGAATATTATCTGCACCAGGATGGCATGTTACAAATGTTGCAAACAACACAAGGAGCAACCGATAGGATTCACTGCAGTCACTCACTAAATTTCTACTGATAGTACCTTCTAAACTCACTGCATCTACTATCTCGAAGGACAAGGGCAGCACATGCATGGGAACACCATTCTTTCAAGTTTCCTGCTAGACCAAACATAAGCCTGATTTTCAATTACATCAGGTTGCCTTCCTAATTTATGAACAGAAAGACTGGATCTGCCTTCGTCCTAGCACTGTATCTCCCGATATTACTCCTGTTGCATGCAAACTGTCTGTGGGGTGGATAGCAAGTTGGCAATACTGAGGGGAGGGATTATTAGACAAGGCCAGAGGATGGCAGACAGGTCCCTGTTCCTGGGTGTGAGAGTGTGCCACTGGGAGTTGACAGGAAGGCTACAAGTGGGGCTCAGAGAGGGGGATGGGTAAAGGGATAGAGCTTGACTGGGAGAGCGTAGGGTGCGGTGGGAGACAAAGAAATGGAGGAGAGATGGCTGGAACGTGGCACGGGGTGGGGAATCACGGAGTGGAAAACCTCATGTATGACACAATGCTTTTCAGGGACAAATCCTGAGGTATTCTCTTTTTCTCTCTCTCCCTCTCTCTCTCACTGCAATTTCCCAACCTCTCTGATCTTCAGTATCACTCTCTTTCTGAACTTCTTCTTGAGTTCTCTCTTTCTTGCATGCTTTTACTGGTGTCGTTTGTCTTTTACTGTACTAGATGGTTATATAAATAAGAAGGGGTTTACAGGGATATGGGACAAATGCTGGCATGTGGGACGAGAATAATCTAGGATATCGGCTCAGCATGGATGAGATGGAACAAAGGGTCTTTTTTTCTGTGCTGTACATCTCTATGACTCAAATTGACTAAAAACAAATCTTAGATATGTGGACTGTCAAATAGACAGTTGGTTGTGCACACACAGAGAGCAACCATTTGCAATAACACATTCAATTATATACTTACTTGCATGAAAGATTTCTTCATACTGTCTTATTTGGAAGGCAGACTTTGTTGAACTGCATGATCAATTGACAGCACCGTTTGATTGTCTTGGTGGTCATTGGAGATTTCATATATCTTACAGCTCACTTCAGTTTCTCAATGGTTATCCTCTGTCCTTCATGTGTTCAATCCTCACCTCGAGGTCCACTTGCCGCTGTTCCCACATTCTTGTAAAACTTTGCTTAAGAATATGCCTGCATAGTAAGGCTGGATTATGCGATGCAATGGTGCCAAAGCCATGATCCCGTGCACCATGCTTGCAATGTGGATGCCATTCTATGTCAGCTTGCATTGTGGCCGTGTTAAAATGTGCCCCTCCAACATTTAAGCCCATAGATCATTGGCTCAGAAAATAGCTTGGTTAATTGCTGGGAACACCGAAGGGTGCTGGATAGTTTGCTACAATCCTCACATTTTGTGTTTGTTCTGTTAACAGAATGACGTCAGTTATTGCAATATAACATGTCCAATATAATTCTATATCAGTAGTAACATATTCAACGGAACATTTTACACCTCCACAGCCATGTTGCAGAACTTCGTGTTCAATATCACTCCTTTTGTTCATTGGACGCAGTTTAATGTGGGATGGACTCAGGATTAAGTTTCTTTTTATAGTTTCATATTTTTTCTGTCTATCCTTTTGTCATCTCGACTCAAATGGAAGACTGTGTTGAGAGTGTGTTGCTGCAAAAGCACATCAAGTCAGGCAACATCCAAGGAGCAGAAAAATTGACGTTTCCGGCCGGAACCTTCATCTGGAATGAGGCTGTGAGCCTCCGGGGGGTGGAGACATAAATGGGAGGGGGTTGGAGCTGGGGCGAACGTAGCTGAGAGTGCAATAGGAGATGGGGGTAAACATAATAGGTGGATAGGTGGACAGAAGATTGATAGGTGGGACAGGGCATAAGGGTGGTGCTGAGCTGGAAGGTTGGAACTGGGGTAAGGTCGGGGGAGGGGAGATAAGGAAACTGGTGAAGTACACATTGATGCCCTGGGGTTGAAGTGTTCTGAGGCGGAAGATAAGGTATTCTTCCTCCAGGTGTTGGGTGATGACGGAATGGGGATGGACGAGGCCCAGGACTTGCATGTCCTCGGCAGAGTGGGAGTCGGAGCTGAAATGTTTGGCCACGTGTGGTGAGATTGATTGGTGTGGGTGTCCTGGAGATGTTCTCTAAAGTGCTATGTGAGAATGCGTCCAATCTCCCCAATGTAGAGGAGACCGATTTGGGAGCAACAGATAAAATAAATGACATGTGTGGAAGTGCAGGTGAAATGCACTTGGATATGGAAGGCTCCTTTGGGGCCTTGGTCGGAAGTAAGGTGGGGAGGTGTGGGTGCAGGTTTTGCAATTCCTGCAATGGCAGGGGAAGGTGCCAGGAGGGGATGATGGCTTGTAAAGGGGTGTGGACCTGACTAGGTAGTTGTAGAGTGAACGATCTTTGTGGAAAGTGGATAGGGTTTGGAGGGGAATATATCCCTGGTGGTGGGGTCCATTTGTTGTTTGCAGAAATTTCAGTGGATGAAGCGATTTATGTGGAGGTTGGTGGGGTGGAAGGTGAGGACAGGGGGTTTCTGTCCTTATTGCAGCTGTAGGGGTGGGGTTCGAGGGCGGAGGTGCGGGACATGGATGAGATATGTTGGAGTGCATCTTGCGGGGAGAAATTTCAGACTTTAAAGAAGGAGGCAATTTGATATGTTCTATGGTGGAACTGGTCCTCCTGGGAGCTGATGCGGCAGAGGCAGAGGAATTGGGAATATGGAATAGCATTTTTGTAGGAGGTAGGGTGGGATGAGGTATAATCCAGGTAGCTATGGGAGTCTGTGGGTTTGTAAAAGATGTCAGTGTTGAATCGGTCCTCGTGAATGGAGATGGAGAGGTCTAGGAAGGGGAGGGAGGTGTCAGAGATGGTCCTGGTGGAAACAACATTGAAGTATTAAAACAAGAATGACCAATCTGAACACCAGCAGAGATTTTGAGTGATTAACGGCTCTTCCTTCCACAGTGTGTAGCATCTGCGTCCATCAGAAAATGATTCAAACATAGTGCTCTGCGTTGAGCTCACTGGAAACATAATCTAGTGCATAAATAGCCTCTGATTCAATTGATCAGCATTGTTCTGAAATGATTTGGGACATTTCACACTAGTAACCTTAGTAAATAATTATTGTCAGTGAATACTGTGGATCATGGTTAGTACTTCTGCTTCACAGTGTCAGGGACCTGGGTTTAAATCCAGCCTTATGTGACTGTGTTGTGGACTCCCTCTCCTCGTGAGTTTCCTGCAGTTTCTCCATTTTCCTCCTGGAGCTGTGCAGATTAGGTGGATTGGCCATGCTTCCCTGTCCTATCGTGTCCTGGGATGTGCATATAGGCTATTAGCAATGGGAAATATGAGTTATGGGAGAGGGTGAGGGGATGGAACTGGGTGGGATATTGTTCAAAGGGTTTATGCAGACTTGATGAGTTGAATATCCTCTTTGTGCACTGCACTGATTATACCACTTAACTTTGTTATCTCCTGTAGCCAGTCAATAAAAGATGAGCTCATCAATATAAATGCAGCAATTTCATGATTAAAAGGCTCATTAATTGAATAGTGTTGCTCCTTTTTGTAAAGAAACCTGTAATAGCATCTGATCGACACTACCAATTCCAAGAATGGTCTTATCTGTACCTGCACAGTCAGAGCAGTGATGCTCCTGTCCTTTAACAAGGTTATGATGCCCTTGTTTTGTTTTCAGACAGTTCATAAAAATAGCAATTCTGAAATTTCTAACTTGGATGGGTTTTAGAGCCAACTTGACTATAGCTAACAGATACTGCCTCGAAACAGGGCTTTCAAGTAAAATAAACAAAGACGTACAATGAAAGGGGAGTGACTGGTTCTCCCAGCTCATGCTTTGCTCTGGTTTGGTTTAGTTTGGGTTCAGCAGTCTGGCTGTTCCCTGAAAGCAGTCAGTTCAGTTTGAGGCTGCCAGTCCAAGAAACAGCCACATTGGAGAGGGTGTTCCATGCTGGGATATCTCTCTCTCTTTCTCCTGTAAGACCCTGTGTTTGATTTTACCTTTTGTTTATGGGGATTGTTGCAAGTATCCGGAGCAGCGTCATTGAACTGGGACATTGGGAAGGTTAAGTTATATGGTATTCTGTTCTCTTTTGTTTGTTTTTCTTTCATTAATATTTTAAAGAAAGTGTTTTTTGCTTAAAACCAGATGGTTTGACCAGCTGCACCTCTCCTGGAATATCCACACTTCACCTGCTTAAGACAACGAACAAAGTTAGAGTCCAGGCTACTTTTTTTGAAGTGTTTTGAAGGGGTTTGGCCTGGTCCATTGTACGTAGATTGACTGGACTAGTCATATAAGGACAATGGCCACCAGCACAGGTCAGAAACTAAGAAGTGTGCCACAAGCAAGTAGGAAGTGAGGGAATTGATTGCTGACTGAGATATTTAGACAATAGTACCATAATACAGAGAAGGTGATTCAGTCCATCGAGTCTGCTCCACCATTCTATTATGGCTGATAAGTTTATCAACACTATTCTCCCCCTTTCTCCTCATAATCCTTTATCCTTTTGATACTCAAGAACCTATCTAACTCAGTCTTAAATATACCCAATGACCTGGCCTCCTCAGCCTTCTGGCCATGAATTCCATAGATTCGTCTCCCTCTGGCTGAAGAAGTTTCGCTTTATCTCCATTCTAAAAGGTTGTGATTTTACTCTAAAGTCTGTGTCGAGTCCTAGTCTCTCCTAACAATGGAAACATCTTCCCAACATCCACTCTGTCCAGGTCATTCAGTGTTCTGTATGTTTCAATTGATACCCCCTATCCTTCTAAACTCCAGCGAATACAGACCCAGAGTTCTCAAACATTCCTCACGCGATAAACCTTTCATTCCTGAGCCTATTCACGTGAACGACCTCTGAACACGCACTAGGGCAATTACATCCTTTCTGAGATATCGTGCTTAAAACTGTTCATAATACTCCAAATGTGGTCTTACCGGAGCTGTATAGTGTCTCTGAAGTACACCTCTGCTTTTATATTCAATTCTTCTCAAAATCAATACCATCGTTATGTTTGCCTTCCTAAGTACTGACTCGACCTGCCACAAGCAAGCTAATCAAATGTATGTGGGCTCTATGCACTTGAGCGATTGCTGATGGTGCATTACTGGAACCTCAGAGACCATTGGGAACTATGTACATCTGATTAAGAAAAGTGGGTTAGACTTCCAGTGAACTCAGTGAGGAGAACGGTATTAAACTAGTCCATGAAATGACGGTCAAATACTGCGTACAGAATCTGCAAACATCCACCATATATAGTTACCAACAAAAACAACATACCCAGCGAATTCTCAATGAGAATCTACAAACTACAATTAAAGTTCTGTTTAAAGAAATTAAGCTGCACACTTCTGTTTTTGTTTCAGTCTTTAACGTTATTCACTTTGGACTCCAACCCTTAGGTTTGCATAAGACATCGGCATGGTTGAGATGTTATATCGGGAGTCTTTACAGATTAAGAGTACAATCCACTTGCAGGCTGTTATGAGAACAAACTGAATCAGTTATTAGTGATTGTGGTAAAAGCCTCGGGCCAAAACCTGATGGGATAGAATTGTTTGAGAAAAAAATCACTTTAATTGGCTCAATCTTTTCCGATTAGAAGAGGGCTGCCTGAGTGATGTCCGAATTAAGTACCTGGAAAGTTATCAGGAAAGTCGAGGAAATATCAATAGAGCGAAGGTCACTTGCATGTTAACCAGGAAGCAATTTCATGATCCAGCAATGCCATTTTCCTTAACTGCAAAAGTGCAGGCAGAAATCAGAAGGTGCTATAGTTTTATGGAACTGAGCTTGTTCATGTAGGGGCTGATGCGACTCTGGAATGAGCTGCCAAACAAGGCGATGGAGGCTGGTAGGATTATATTATTGAAAAGGCATTTGGACGGGTATACGATTTTGACAGGTTTAGATCGGTATCGGCCAAGTGCTGGCAAATGGGACGAGGACAAATTGGGTTGTCTGGTTGGCGGGGACGAGTTTGGCCAAATAGACTAATTCTATACTGTACAACTCTATGACTTGATGATTTCTGCAAACTTTGCTCACAGCAGTTGTCCTATTATTGTGTCGTTAAGACTATGAACCTTCTCTTCGGTATTTTCATATGAAGTCCCAGAACTGAATATTGCGAATGCAACAGGGAATCAATATCTCTGTTGTAAATATATTCCCAAATCAGAAGTAACAATAATGCAACTTTAACATTCCCTTTGGAAACCAAAAGAATATAAAATAGTTTCTGAACACATTAATACTAGGTTCAATTCAAAGGTTTTGGATTCATCACCCAGGAAAAACGTCATAGGCAAAATTCTGCAATTGTTTCCTATTGTTGATAAAGCATATTACATCACTATTGCTGTTATTGGCATCCCTGGTAAGCTTTTTAAAAATTCATTCATCAGTTGTGGGCAACGCTGAATAGGCCAGTTTTTACGGCCATGAGGGGAAGTTTAAGAGTTAGTCAGGTTGCTGTTGATCAGGGGTTTTCTGTCAAAAGGACTTTAGTGAACCAGATATATTTTCCAACAATCGATGATGGTTTCACAGTCTATATTAGACTCTTAACTGCAGATTTTTGTTTTCCTTGAATTCAAATTGCACCATCTGCCAGTGATTACCAGTGTCTCAGAATGAATAGTCCAGTGACAATGCCACTTGGCCATTTCCTGCCTTTGGCCGAAATGTTAAAGTTGCATAAATCCATGCAGTAGAATACCAAGCCAACGAGCTTTTTTTTCTCGAAGCATTTTCCATTGTTGAATTGGGTTCATTGAATGTCAGTCGGCACTGCCATAATTGGACATGCATTATCAGGATTGTTGTAGGTTTTGACATGACCTGATGTGGGTGGTTACATGGACTTGATGAAATGTAAGGAAGCCATTTTGTTTTTAACAAATCTTACTCCCTGTTTATTTTGTTGAACAATTAAGGTTTTTCTTTCAAAGAGTGATTTAAAGGAAGATGTGCAGATATGTACTAACATCAGAGAGTTACATGAATGGAAACCAATGAAAACCGTTCACTTACATATCACCAGTGCTAAGTACGTTTTTCCATGCTTCAATATAACTAACGATTCGAAATGTAGTTTCCAGAAATTGAACTAATGTGAGATACTAAACCAAGGAAAGGCAAATCAGGGCAGGACTTATACACTTAATGACATAGTCCTTTGAAATATTGTCAACCTTGGGGTGCAGGTTCATATTTCCTTGAGAACAGATTCAATAGTAGTTAGGGTAGTGACGACTGTATTGGTACACGCGTCCTAATGGATCAGTGCATTGGGAGGTCATCTTGCAACTGTACAGAACTTTAGTTAAACCACTTTTAGAATACGACTTGCAGTACTGGTCTCCTTTCTATAGAAATAACCTTTTTAAACTTGGGCAAGTCAAGAAAAGATTTACAAGAATAAAGCCGGGTTTGGAGGGTTTGAGGAAGTGAGTGAGTGTGAACAGGCTGGGGTTACTTTACCTGGTGTTTCAGAGTCTGAGCACATGGATACGGTGAGTAGTCAAGGTCATTTCCCCAGGGTAAAGTAGACCAAAACTTGAGGACATCAATTTAAGGTACAAGGGGAAAGATTTAAAATGGATCCAAGGGGCAACAATTTCATGCCGAGGGTGGTGCTTCTAGGTAATGAGCTGCCAGAGGAAGTGGTGGAGGCTGGTACAATTGCAACATTTAAAAGTCACTTGGATGGGTATATATTTAGGAAGTTTAGAGGTTTATGGGTTGAATACTGGCATATGGTACTAGATTAATTTAGGATATCTGTTCAGCATGGATGAGTTGGATTAAAGGATCTGTTTCCATAGTTTGTGTCTTTATGAACTGAACTGATTATTAGTTGCTTAGAGTGTGAAAAGATGGTTGGTAGTGTACACAGAGAGAGCAGAACATTTTCAAGAACACGTTCAAATATATATTTTCACCCCGATAGAATTCTCTATTTTCTCTCATTTTAAAGGCAGATTTTATTGAGCTGCAGTATCAATTTCCAGCTCCGTTTCGTTATTTTGATATTCATCAATAGTTTCAATTATCTTAGACTACGTTTTAGTTTCTGAATGGTCATCCTCTGTCCTTCATGAGTTCAATCGCCAAATTGTGGTTCACTTGTTGATCAGGTGTGGATATGATCGCTTATCATGACTGCCACTGTTTCCATATTCTTGTGGAACATTTTATAAGATCATGTCTGTCACATAAGGCAGGAAAATGTAATGTAATCGTGACAAATACATCATTCTGTCTGACGTATTTGCAATATAGTTATCATTCTATTGCAGTTTGCCTTGCATCTATGTTAAAAATGTGTCCTCACAACATATAAGTCCACAGCTCCTTGGCTGGAAGAATAGATTCGTTCAGTTTTGGGAACACAGAATGGAAATGTACAGTTTGCTGCAATCCTCATGTAATTTCCTGCCTCCATTAACCGAATTATGTCAGTTTAGTCAATAGAACTCTCCATTCAATCTTATTTGCCTGCAACAGTGATGTACTGAACTGACCATCTTGCACCTGCTCACCCATTTTGCAATATTTCATGTTTAACACCACATGCCCACTCCCTTTGTTCATTGATCATTGTTGAATAGGGGATGGAGTTGGGAGTAAAATTCGTTTTACATTTCATATTCTTCATAACCAGCCTATTGCCATCTCGACTCAAATGGAATATTGTTCAACCTACAAATTATAAACTAATTTTATTTATCCCTCTTACAGTTAATGCATTGGCAATTGTAATTCTATCCCGAGGAAAATGTTGCCTCTCCAGATGCACCACTCATTACCTGGCAGCCATGGCAACAGCGGATCTGATGTTCATCATTGCTGACACCATGCTGTATCAACTGAGTCACTACTTTTACCAGGGACCATTCTTGCACCTCACACCTGCATGCATTGTGATCCATTTTCTGCTTTATGTGAGTTCAGATTTTTCTGTCTGGTTCACTGTCACTTTCTCTGCTGATTGGTTTGTGACCATTTGTTGCCAGAAACTGAAAGTGAAATATTGTACTGTCAAAACTGCAGCTGTTATTCTTTCAGAAACCTGCGCTTTTTTCTGTCTTAAAAATGCTCACATTTTCATTATACAGGAACCTATGATTGTGATTGACAATGTACACTGGTCTTGTCAAGTAAAGGCCAGCTATTTTACTGAACTCAGGTGGATAGTTTTTGAATGGCTTGATAAGATATTAACACCATTACTCCCATTCACGTTAGTTTTGCTCTTCAATGCTATGACAGTCAGATACGTTTTAGTGGCAAATCGGATCCGTAAAGAATTGAGGAGCCAGAACATGGAAGACAACCACTGTGATCCTGAGATGAAGAGCAGAAGGAAGTCAATGATTTTTACTGTTCGCCATATCTCGCAGCTTCATACTGCTGTGGCCACCCTATATAATGAATTTCTTATATAATCGAATTGCAGCAATTGATCCCAGATGTTACAACGGCAGTTTGCACTTATTTGAAAGAATTAGATCCATGTTGCTGAATCTGAGTTGCAGCACAAATACGTTTATTTATGGGGTAACTCAGTCAAAGTTCAGGGAACAGTTCGTTAGCACTGTAAAGTATCCACTGACGTCAATTAACAGAGTCATCACTTTTAAAATGAATGATGGCAATGTGTAAGACATTACCACATAAAACTGTTATCTTTATTGAGTAGTAAATGCCCATCAACTGATTCTTCTCAGAAATGTCTGTTTGTAACAAAATAGAAACGGCAATGGAGGCTTACCTTCGTTGGATGTTATTTTATTTTGGATTGCCACAATGTTGATACAAGATGTTGAACATTCACCTAAAATAAGTGTAATTAATACTTTGTTCAAGAATGCTACATCATTGTAGAATCCACATACATAAAGGAAAATTCCCAAGAAATCGACAGGAAAAACTGAATTAGGGAGATTGCACTCCATCAGATTGGTAGCACTGTATTTAAAAACTCGTTAGTGTTGGTTCTGCATTTCAAACGAGTTCACTCACATTTTGTCTATCACATTTCAGTTTTGATTTGCAATAACCTTTCCTTCAATTCTTTTAACCCAGAAGTGAACTGTTTTGTTTCCAAATTATGTTATCATTGGACAGTTCAAAATTGAAACAGAAATAATCTGGATCATGTTATGAATTTGAAGGTATGCACTGTACTTTTTAAGAGAGAGTGAGCCTGTTTTACACTGACAGCCTACAAACACCTTGTGTATGACGAACTAGCAGTCGCAGAGTGTGCAGGAAAATTGAAAATATTTGCCTGTGAAATAGACACCTGAGTTGGTTGCTGTTTGGTCAACAATTCGAATGTAGCCAATCAGGGTAAAATATGCCCCAGGATACAAACGCACAATCGAGTTTGTATATATTATTTTTGCAAACATCGAACCAATGAGACAATCTCATGCGGGAGGTATTAAAAAAGCAGGTATTATGAAAATCAGACAGAGCAACAGCAATTCACCAAGGTTAGATCTCACGGAATATAGACAGAACTAGCCATTTGAGTACAGAACTGCCTCAAAGATAGAAGACAGAGGGTGGTGGTGGAGGGTTGTTTTTCATACTCGAGGCCTGGGACCAGTGGAGTCCCTGGGATCAGTGCTGGGTCCTCTGCTTTTTGCCATTTAGGTAAATGATTTGGATGCGAGCATAAAAGGTACAGTTAGTAAGATTGCAAATGACACCAAAATTGGAGGTTTTGAAGGTGATTACAACAGGATCAGATGGGCCAATGGGCTGAGAAGTGGCAGATGGAGTTTAATTCAGATAAATGCGAGGTGCTGCATTTTGGGAAAGCAAATCTTAGCAGGACTTATACACTTTATGGTAAGGTCCTAGAGAGTGTTGCTGAACAAAGAGACCTTGGAGTGCAGGCTCATAACTCCTTGAAAGTGGTTTCACATGTAGATAGGATAGTGAAGAAGGCGTTTGGTATGCTTTCCTTTATTGGTCAGAGTACAGGAGATGGGAGGTCATGTTGCGGCTGTACAGGATATTGTTTAGGCCACTATTGGAATATTGCATGCAATTCTGTTCTCCTTCCTATCAGGAGGACGTTGTGAACCTTGAAAGGGTTCAGAAAAGATTTACAAGGATGTTCTCAGGGTTGGAGGATTTGAGCTATGGGGAGAGTCTGGAGCTGTTTCCGTGGAGCGTCAGAGGCTGAAAGGTGACCTTTTATAGAGGTTTACTAAATTATGAGGGGCATGGATCGGGTAAATAGGTTAAGTCTTTTCCCTAGGGTGGGGGAGTCCAGAACTAGAGAGCATAGGTTTAGGGTGAGAGGGGAAAGATATAAAAGAGACATACGGGGCAACTTTTGCACATAGAGGGTTGTATAGGCATGGAATGAGCTGCCAGCAGAAGTGGTGGAGGCTGGAACAATTGCAATATTTAATACTTGGATAGGTATATGAATAGGAAGGGTTTGGAGGGATATGGGTCGGGTGCTGGCAGGTGGGATTAGATTGGGTTGGGATACCTGGTTCGCATGGATGGGTTGGACTGAAGTTTCTGTTTCCATGTTGTACATCTCTATGACTCTATAATTCTACAAGAAAGACTGCCTTTCAAAAACACTGCCTATCAAATATACCTGCTTGATATGAAACCTTTTTGCAATAAAACAAAGATGACCCATGGAGATATTCAACCAGAAGAAGGCAGATACCACGATGACAGCCGCTGTGTGGTTTGAAAGTAAGTGAATATAATTTGAAGAAGTGTACTTTTAAAATTGGAATAGTGTATTGTTATAGAGTTGGAGCAGAAGATAATCACTTAAGAGAATGTGGTTTAGAGTTATGAATAGCTGTTGTTTAATGTTGAATTTTAAAGTTAAAGAATAAATTGATATCATTTTCTTATAAAAAGTGAGATTTTGGAGTTCTCTGTCACTCATATTTTAAGAGATTACAAGGCGAGGTGAGCTTTTCTGGGTGTTCGGTTTAATTACCAGAAGGGTTCCCTGCCTTGTCATAACAACTGCCAGTTCATCTTAATTTCATTTCTCATTTAACATGGTAATCTTTCAGCGAAGTGTAAGTGTGCAATTCTGCATGTTTGGTTTTAGCAATGAAGAAGGCTATGATTAAAGGAAAAGAAAATAATGAGATATTATTTGTGCTCTTTGCATACAACTTGAATGTTTTGAAAGCGAGTGGAAAAATATACTCCAGTGTTTCAGAATGCTATTACTTTACTGTCCTCAAATGCTGGAGAAAAAAGTTTAATTCTGTGTCACATCTATAGCTGTGACTTAGCTGTTTCTTTCACTTCCTAGTTTTGGTAGTTTGTTAGCTTTTCGCTTGATTATTCACACAAAAGAGCTCGAATATTCTTAGTGTCAAATGACTTACCTGACTTTCTTGCGCTCTCTCTGTCTGTCCCATTCTCTCACTCTCCTCTGTCTATGATGAATAGAATAGAATAGAATCCCCACAGTGTGCAAACAGGTGATTTCACCCAACATGTCCACGCAGACTGTCCAACAGCATCCCACCCACACATTTCCTCCTCCCTTTCCTGGTCATCCTGCACTTCCTTTGCCTAATACACCTCTCCTATACTTCCCTGAACACTATGAGCAATTTGCTACGGTCAATCAAACTAACTTGCATAACATTGGATGGTGGAACAACACCAGTCCATCTGGCAGAAACTCACACAGACATGAGAAGAACATGCAAACTCCAAACGGGCTGCCACCCAAGGGTGGAACTCAACCCTGATCCCTGGTGCTATTAGGCAATAGTACTAACTACTGAGCCATGTGTCATCCTGCGTTGCTGTGTTTCTTCCTCTGGATTTTTGGATTCTTGCTTCAAGTTCCACCTGTGCCAAGAGTAGAGGACAATGCACTTGAACAGGTTGATTTAACTTGTAACTTATGCATCTGCAAATTGGGAAATCCCTTGTTTGTGGAGATCCTATGACTGATATGGTAGTGTCTTTACCTTTGGGGCGGAAGTCTGGGGCACAAGTCCTGTCTGCTCCAGAGTGACGTAACGATATGTTGATGAGGAATATTGGGAAATAACATCTCATCCATTAAATTGCCCCTTTCTTAATTCTCAATGCGGTTGCCTCAAAAAATCTCAGATTAAATCAGTTTATCTGACAGTTCCACGTATGCAATCACTTGATCCTATCACTCTTACTGGGTAGCCTCTGATACATGAGTTTATACATACTGGACAATAAACATGCGCCCCTGCACTTTCACTGCAGTCATAATAAAATTGATAATGGCCAAAACTGTTCCAACAAACATGGCAATTATCCAGGGAAAGCTTCCTGGGATTATTCAGAAAAGAAAGAACTCTGAGATTACGACTTGGTCGTGACATAACGTTTATCTGAATGAAAATCAACCTTCCTATAAACTAACATGAAAGGGCATGGTTAAAGTTACTCTGTTTTACAAGGGAAGATGCTTGAGAAATCCTAAGATTGGAGATAATGCTTAGGAAAATTGCATTGAAATCCCAGTTAGGCTATTGGTGGAATTCAAATGTTAATATCATATTTGCGTTTGAAATATATTTCGGTTATGCTAAGCATGACAACCGGCATAGATTGATGGAGAAAGGTCAGGGAAATGAAACCTACAGTCGTAAGTTCATCTTTCTAATATGTGATTTCAGTCCCACAGTGACCTGTTTATTTGGTCTGACCTCTGAAATACACCAGTAGGGGTCGTTCCCTTGAGTTCAAGTGGTTACATTCAATGAGGGGTGGACAGAATAAGTGCTGATGGATAAACTGAGAGTGGATTGGCTAGGAATTTAGTCACTGGACTTTAGAAGATTGTGATGTTGGACGTGGGTAGGAGAGTGTGATCTCATAGAAACCAATAAAAATTCTAACAGTGTTACAGAGCAAATGCAGGAAGATTGTTCCTGATGACCAGGCGGTCCAGAACTAGGGGGAGGGTAGTGCTGCTCATCATTTAAGAGTATGGGTAGGTTATTTCGGACTGAAATGAGGAGACATGACTTCAATTCGAGAGTGGTAAGCCTGTGGAGCTTCTGTCAGAAAAGTGCTTGAGGCCTAAACATTCAATATTTTCAAGCAGGAGTTAGATATAATTCTCAGGTGTAAAGGGAAGAACTGGTATTTTTAGAAAGTCTAAGGGAGCTGAGTAACTTCTCCCTCTCACCAAGGACAGGCAATCTTTGAAACACTCTTCCCCAGTGAACAGTTCACTTGGGCCATTGAATAAATTAAAAGGTTTGTTAAGTTTCTTTTCAACAAGAGAGACATGGTCTATGGGGTGGACAGGCAGAAAAGTGGAGTTCAGTCCAGAACCTGAGCGAACACGTTATGATTAAATCATACAGGAGAGTTGATAAACAAAATGGCCGACACCAGCTCGAATTCATTAACTCAACTGAACGTCAGCTGGAACCATGGCCTGTAATTTTGAGACGACATTCTGACATCAAAGAGAACCATTAACATAATGACTACAATCATTTTAATGTTCACAGGAGCGTTCTTCCACTTCACAATAATTCATTCCGATCACAACTAATAAGAGTAACAATTATTGCATTCAAACTTCAGAGAAGACGTTGAACCAGGCAATATACATGCCTTAAAATTGCACCTACAGAAAACAGATGAGACCAAAGCTTTGAATATTTTCATGAAGGAGATAAGTGCACTTCTTCTGGTTAAATGGATCAGAGAACATGTGGAGAAAGCAGGAACAAGGGACTCAGATAATCACCAGTGATCATATTGAATGGCGCAGCAAGCTGGAAGGGCTGAATAGGCCAAGCCTGCTCCTTATTGTTAATGTTCTATGCTCAGCATTTACTGTGATAGGGCTGTACACGGGTGCACCAGAACGTTCGAATAATATCTCTCAGTCGGTTGACTGGAATATATCAACACTGAACATAATAATAGTTTCAAATATATATATAGATAATTTTAGCTTGACATGCATAGTGGAAAAGAGACTATGAATTTCTAAAATGGTTGACTTTTGTGACAGAATAAGCTGCTTCCAAATACTGCATATCAGAACATTCAGCGATATACCTGTTGAATGGAGTTGGTACCTGCTGACACCAGCACCCTACACCTTCTCGGCCGTGTATGAGATGAGCTTTTTGAATCCAATGAGATAAGTCAGTCTCATGGAGCTCTGAAACAGGCCAGTATTCAATGTTCTGGGATGGACCATAATATCTGAAGTGTTTCCTGTGATTTTCCCCCCCCCTCATGTTGACTGGAGGAATTAGCTCCGATTCTGCAGTTAGAACGAGGCCATTCTTGGAATTGATGCAGCTCGGACCAGACATTATTATGGTTGTTACTACAGAAACTGAACAAAATGGTTCAAATAATTATCCTTTTAATCATAAAGTTATAATGTTTATGTTGAAGAGCTTTTCTTCATTGATTAACTATAAGAAATAATGAAATAAATGTGTAGGATCCCCAGTGTGCAGAAAAAAGCCATCTGGACAATCAAATCTGCACAAAACCTCTGAACAACATCCCATCCAGTTCCATCTCCCCACCTTCTGCCATACCTTGCACTTCCCGAGGCTAACCCAGCTGGCGTACATTACAGGGGTAGTTAGTGTGCCAGTACAAGTAAACTGCACATCTCCAGCAAAGAAACTGGATCACCAAAAGGAAACCCACTCAGATACGTGGAGAAGTGCAAACCCAGCACAGTAACCCAAGGTTGGAATCAAACCCATGTCCCTGGCAGTGACAGGCTGCAATGCTAAACACTGAACACACTGTGCCACCCTATTCATTGATAACAATGTACTTATTGAGGTTACTAATGTGAACTACCCCGGATCATTTCAAATCCATGTTGATCAGTCGAGTTTGAGACCAACTTCAGTAGCTACTGGAGCATTTGATTTCGTTCCCAGCTTTCTCGACACAGATCACTATCTTTACATGATTTTCTGATGCCAGCAGACGTTACAGACTATAGAAGGAAGAGCCATTCAAGCCTCAGATTCTCTATTGGTAATCAGATAGGTCATGCCTGTTTAGCATTTCAATGTTGTTTCCACCATGACATCATTGGTATCCTAATTTTAAAAAATGATTTGGATTCGGTCAATCTCAATTTGCTTTGTTTCCTTTTCCAGTTGAGCTTAAACTCCACTGAAATGAAAAATCGAAGCTGACAGCTGCTAGGATGGTTGAGTCAAACGGATACTTACACAACGTGTACAGCCATCATGCACAAAGTGTCTGGAAACGGTTGAGAACCACACGGAATGCAAGCCTGACACTAAATATATGGCGTATATATAATGCTGTACCTGCATTGACAATGTAGCAAGGAGAGCTATATGGCATTTTGTTTTATTTTTAAGGCGGAATATTTTGTTATGCATTTATTTTTGAGTAAAGTGCACCTTTAGAAAATTGTATCAGTCCCAGCAGAAGCGGTATTTGCAATGATTGACACAGTTGCCTGAGTAATGAAGTAAACTGTCTGCAGCAGTTATATTTCAGAGCATTTCGGAAGCAATTAATGCTGAATTGCACCAAGACTTGAAAATCTAAGCTTGAGCTGACAGATGGCAGGGGATAATTGCCCCACACATATGCCAGGAAATGACCCTCTGCCATAAGAGACCATCTAACCATTGCCTTTTAACAATCAACGGCATTACCATAATTGATTTGCCTACTGTCAACATTCTGGGGGTTACCATTGACCCCCAGAAGTTCAGTTATATTTGCCATATAAATACAGAGTCTGCATGGGCAGTCAAGATGTTTCGAATACTGCAGCCAATAACTCACCTCCTGACTTGCTAAAGTGGTCCACCATCAAAAAGAAACAAGTCAGGAGTATGGTGGAATACTCTCCACTTTCCTGAATAAGTGCATGTCCAAGAACAATCAAGAGGCTTGACACCATCGATGAAAAACGATCTTGCTTAATTGGCATCACATTTACAAATATCCACTCCATTCACCACTGATGTTCATTAGCACAAGTGTGTACCTACTACAACATGCAGTGCAGAAATCCACCAACATTCCATAACATGTTCAAAAACCACGAGCATTTCAATCGGCAAAGACTGCAGACTGGGTGCATAGGCGTACCACTTCCTGCAAATCTCCCTACAACATCTTAATTCCTTGACTTGACATCATATCACCATTCATGTTGAGTCAAAGATCTAGTAATCCCTCCCAAATGGGATTCAGAGTGTATGTACAGCGCATGGACTTCAGTGGTTCAAGGTGACAGCTCACCACCACCTCCTCAAGAGTAACTAGGCACGGACAGAATAATGATAGCCAGCTAACAATGCCCAAATCCCACGAATGATGTAAAAATAAAATTAGGATGTCGCTGTTGAATTCAGCTTGCACTAACTGACACTAACATCTTTTTCATTCTTTTCAGATCGATTTGGGTGAGTCAGTGTTAGATAGCTCAGAAGGAGGCTATTATTCTCTGTCCAGGAATAGCGTGTAACATCTGACGTGCTCCCCATGTGGTTTTTTTCCCATTAATGTTCCATGTGATGTTTGCTGGGGGATTGGCTCTGACGATGCAGGTACAAGCCTCAGTCTTTAAAATTATGCAGTTCAGACCAAATACTATTATGGGTTCATCTAAAGAAAAGGAGCAGATTCACATTGTCATGTTTGCAATCATCCACATATAATGTTTAGATTGTGGGGTGCATTCTATTTAACTAAGTGGAAAAGTTAATCAAATTATCACTGACAATTTAAATATTTATGTGTAACAACAACGATGATCACCACTAATAGGGTGCTGTTGTCAAGCCCAAATTAAGAAATGTACAATATCAGGTCTACTGCAACTTGTTCTCTCATTGGTTATAGAACATGATCCTATAAATATTTATGAATGTCTCATTCTGACTATCTTTTCGCATCTGACATTTGCAGCCTATATATGAAATTCCCTAAGAAAATCATTGTAGATTTCGGACAAACTCTCAGATGTCCTGATTTGTGTCCAGTCAACATGTTCTTATAGTTCAGGGTGTTGTAGGTGAATACCGCCAGTAATCTTTGTGCCTTTTATCATTTCTCATATGTTCCAATATCTGTTCCTACGCCTACACTTGCTGAACCTAGGCTATTCCTCTCCATTGCTCTAACGCCATCATTAGAAAACAAGGCGACTAACTTACCCCACTCTTTTCCTTGTTCCTGTCATTCATAATTGTCCTGAACCCTTCGAGATTCATGTCTCAGTTCCTGTTATCATCGAACTATGTCTGTTAAGGCTGCCATGTCATACTGATTCATTTATCCTCACGCTCTCAGATCATCTGCTTTGTTTCAGCCACTATCTTCAATCAGGTATAGACACTTCAACTTTACCCCTTTGCTGATTTATAAATTTGAATCTTATGTGTTGGTTGACTCTTAAATTTATTTTCTTCCTTTCACAGTCTGTTTGTCATCTCCCGCATTAACATCTTTGCTTTTGACCCTAACTCAATCTTTGATTTAATATATTGCCCAGGTTTGATATCGTCTCTCCATTCTGTTTTGAATCATCTGCACTTTCCTACCTGACCAGCAGCAAGAAAACCAGTTCCATCAAGTTGAGATACCGTTTGTCTCATTGGTACATAGGCAACTTTCAGTATTTCTGGTGACAGTGCCAACTCCTCATCTGCACGGTGTGTTAATTAGAGATGAAAATACACATAGTGTGAAGACAATGATCTCCTGTGGTCAATAGTTAATTACACCTCGGTATATTTCCACCAACCAGAATGTCTCACTCCATAATGCAGATCCCATTTCTTAGCTTTGCAGGCACCCTGCAACCGTTGAATTAAGCTTTCTAATAGCTGTTTTGAAAGTTGCAACGCCGTTTCCGCATTGAAATGGGTCTAGAAGCAGTCTCTGGGTTTGAATTTAAAATGTTATCAATCAAACGGATCTCCACTGACCAGGAGGTGAATGGACTAGCTATATAAATACGATAGCTACCAGCACCGGTCAGAGACTAGGAGTTGTGCAGCAAACCAGTGGGAATCTAAGGAAGTGATTCCTTGGACCCCTGCTGAGGTATTTGTATTGTCAAAGTCCCAAGTGAAGAGCCAGAAGACTGGAGGCTGGCTCATGTTGTGCCATTATTTCAGAAAGGTGGGAAGGAAACGCGAGGGAAATGTAGACAGGTGATTCTGACGTCAGTGGTAGGCAAGTTATTGTAGGGACTCGGAAGGACAGGATTTATCGCTATTTGGAAAGACAAAGACTGAATAGGGAGAGTCAACATAGCTTTGTGCGTGGGAAATTTTGTCTCACTAACTTGATCGAGTTTTCTGAAGGAGTAACAAACAGATTTGTGAAAACAGAGCGGGACACATTGTCTAAGTGGACGTCAGTAAAGAGCTTCACAAAGTTCTGCATGGCAGACTGGTTAACAAGGCTAGAATCCAGGAGAGGCTGGCCAATTGGATTCGAAATTGGCGTGAAGGTAGGAATCAGAGGGTGGTAGTGGGTGGTTGTTTTTCACAATGGAGGCTTGTAGCCAACGGTTTGGCACAAGAATGAATGCTGGCACACTACTTCCCAATCCATGACTTCCTGTATTGTGAGGGACAGGAGTGGCACATACATGGAGCAACCACCATTGCAAGTTCTCTCAATCTATGCACCATTCAGAATTGGAAGCAGGTCACTGCTGAAGCAAAGGCACTTGGTCACATTATTGGTAACTGTTCCCTAACCTAGTTGCAAGTGGGTGTACTAAGCTCCAGGGGCAGCCACGGTTCAGAAAAGGAGTTGCTCCCTCTTTGAGCAGTGAAATCATGAATATTCAATAAATTTTCGTCCAGTAAGCAATGACCACATCACAGGCATATAGTATGGATCAGTCCAGACCCCTTCAAAACATTTCAAGTAAGTTTCCCAGACCTTAACTTTGAAAGTTGTTTTAAGCAGGTATAACCTGGATATGCCTGGAGTGATGCAGCTAGTCCCAGCACTTAGTTTTAAGCAAAACAGAATTTATCTGCAAGATTATCGAATGAAACACAAACAAAACTTATGGCAGCACGGAGGTTCAGTGGTTAGCACTGCTGCCTCACAGCACCAGGCACCCAGGTTCAATTCCAGCCTTGGGAAACTGTCTGTGTGGAGTTTGCACATTCTCCCTGTGCCTGCCCATGTTTCTCCCGGGTGCTCCGGCTTTCTCCTAAAGTCTAAAGATGTGCAGATCAGGTGAATTGGCCATGCTAAATTGACCACGTGTTAGGAGCATTAATGGATTTGGATGGCTTACTCTTAGGAGGGTTGGTGTGAACTTGCTAGGCCAAAAGGCCTGTTTCCACACTGCAGGTAATCTAATCTAGAAGATAACCAAATACAGAATAACTCAACATCTCCAAAAACCCAACAGATTATTACAACTTAACGATGCTGTTCCAAATTTGTGCAACAATTCCCATAAACAGCCCTTGCCAAAAAAAAAGGTAAGCTCAAACAAAGGGTCTTAGAGGAGAGCGAGATGGCAGAGAAATTCAATATGGAACACCTTCTTCTATGTAGCTGTTTCTTTGACCAGCAGCTTCACTAGACTAATAAAACCATAACCAAACTGGAGAACAGCTGAGCTGGGAGAATTTGTCACTCACCTTTCATTGTGTAGTTTGTTTTTTAAACCTAAAAGCTTTTTCAAAAAGATCAAATCAAACATTTCAGAACCCATGCCCCATAAAACACTTGTGAAAAAAAAACTGAGAACAAGAATATTGTTAGAATAGACATCGGGCACATTCCTGCTATGGGTTATCTTTGCCCAAATGAAACAATCTCCTTCATCTTTCTTCCTGACTTGTTTTATTATAAATGAATATTGTTTCTTTGTCAGGTGGCCCCTCAATACAGTTCTCCACGAAAGTGATAGATGAAAAGATAGTGAAGCCTTTGGTAGTGATCTTTTGATATCACTGGAGTCAGGGAGGGTCCTAGAGGACTGGAAAATTGCTAATGTAATTCCGCACCTCTGTTCAAGAAGGGGGTAAGGCAAAAGATGGGACATTATTGTCCGATTAGCCTGACCTCAAATGTTGGTAAAATTTTTGAGTCCATTTTGAAGGATGAGATTTCTGAATACTAGTATATTGTAAAATAGGGCAAAGTCACCATGGTTTTATCAAGGGGAGGTCATGCCTCACAAATTTGCTAGAATTCTTTGAGGAGGGAATGCACAGATTAGACCAACGGGAGCCAATGAATGTTATCTATCTGCACTTACAAAAGGCCTTTGACACGGTGTTACGAAGGAAGCTGCGAAGTAAGAAAAGGTCCCATGGTACTAGAGATAAATTGCAAGCATGGATGGAGGATCGGCTGTCTGGCAAGAGGCCAAGAGTGTGGATAAATGGGGATAAATGGGTCCTTCTCAGGATGGAAACCAGTGACTAGTGGCGTTCCATAAGGGACAGTGTTAGGACCACAACATTTCACTTTATACATAAATTATGTGTTTGAAGGCACGGAGGGCATTCTGGCTAAGTTTGCATATGATAAAACGACTGGGGCCGGTAGTATTGAAGAGGTAGTGAGGCTGCAGAAAGATTTAGACATGTTAGGAGAATAGGTTGAATGGCAGATGAAATACAATGTGGGAAATTGTGAGTCGTGCACTTTGGTAGGAAGAATAAAGGCATGGAGTATTTTCCAGACGGGGAAAAAAATCAGAACTATGGAGTGCAAACAGACTTAGGAGTCCGAGTCCAGGATTCTCTTAAGGTAAACCTGAAGGCTGAGTTGGTATTTAGGAAGACCAGCACAATTTTGTCATTTGTTTCGAGAAGGCTAGAATATAAACGCATGGGTGTACTTCTGAGGTTTCATAAGGTTCTGATCAGAACGCATTAAGAGTACTGTGAGCAATTTTGGGCCCCATAGCTCATGAAGGATGTATTGGCCCTCGAGCAGGTTCATAGGAGGTTCATCAGAATTATCTCAGGAATTAACATATAAGGAATGTTTGAGGACTCAAGTTCGATACTCGATGGAGTTTGGAAAGATGAGGGGGAACTGATTGAAACTTACAGAATACTTAACAACCTGGATGGAATGAACGTCGGGAAGCTGTCTCTGTTGGTCGGGGACACAGGGACCCGAGAGCAAAGCATTAGAGTAAAGGGAAGACCCTTTAGAAAGGAAACCAGGAGAAACTTCTTTAGCCTGAAAGTGATGGATCTGTGGAATTCATTGACACAGAAGGCTGTGGAGACAGGTCATTGAATATAATTAAGACTGAGATAGATAGGTTCTTGATTGCCAAGTAGATGAAAGGTTATGGGGAGAAAGTGGGAAAATGGGCTTGAGAAACTTATCAGCTAGGATTGAATAGTGGACCAGACTTAATGGGGTGACTGGACTAATTTCTGCTCCTATGGTCTTACGGTCTTATTCAGGGTTCTCTCTGTCTGGATCTCTGGAACTGCGGTCAGTACTCACCTCTGTTTCCCGGTGTGGGGCGTCCCATAACCATGGAATCTATGGATTTCTGCCACTGACAGGCTAATCAACTGCACACAGATTATCTGAACATGGCCTGATGACTGCCAATATATTCCAGGAAATATTCAGAGAACTTCTGTAACTAAGGACAGCTGAATAGGAACAAAAAAGTCCAGTGAGATCTGTAACGACAGCCAAATTAAATGATTCCAATAAATGACAGTCAAATGCTGTGTACTAAATCTTTAAAAATCCACCATTATATAGACATCAATGACAGTAACATACCTAATTTGATTGGCTCAACATATTTTGAAGAGAAACCAGCTGCTTGAATGAAGTCCGAATTAAGTACCTGGAGGTCTTTCAGGAGAGTCTAAGGGCTACCAAAGGAGCTCAGGCCACGGTGACCACGAACAATTCTTCAATTCTGCAAGGCCCGTTCAGTGCCATGTACCTTACATGGAAAAGTGGAGGGAGAAATCAGGAGGTTTTGTTGTGTTATGGATCTAAGGCATAACGTTTTCAAATGGAGGCTGCTGTGTGTATGGACAAGATGAGGCGAGGAAGGCTGGTAGAATAACAACAATGAAAAGGCATGTGGACGGTATATGAGCAGGAATGGTTTTGTGGGATATGCAGGAAAATGAGATTAGCTCAGGTAGGATATCCTGTCGGCTTGAATGAATTTGCCCAAAGGGTCTGTTTCTGTGCTGTATAATTTTATGACTCAATGATTTCCGCAATTAATTACTCACAGTTTTTTTTCCCCCTGCCATCAGGTCACTAAGGCTATAAGCTTTCACTTTGGTGCTTTCCAATGAAGTCTCAGACCTGAATAATTCAAATGCAATAGGGACTTAATATCTCAGTGATAACATATTTTCACAAACAAATCAGAAATAAGAATGATGCAACTTTAAGATTTTCCTGGGAATTTGAAACAGTATAAAAGAGTTTCTGAGCACATCAATACTGTGTTCAATTCAAAGGTTTTGGCTTCATCACCCAGGAACAGAACCTTCATATGCAAAATGCTGCAGTCGTTTACCATTGTTGATAAAGTTTATTACATCACTATTGCTGTTATTGGCATCCCTGCTAAGTTTTTTCAAAAATATTTGAATAGCATATGGGCATCACTGGCTGGGCCAGTATTTATGGCACAGGGGGAAAGTTTAGGAGCCAGCCACGTTGCTGTGGATCTGGAGACACCTTTCAGCAAGACCAGATAAGGGTGGCAGTTTCCACCACTGACGGACATGAGTGAACCAGACAGATTTGTCCAGCATTCGGCAATGGATTCACAGTCATCATGAGACTGTTTATTCCAGATGTTTGTTTCGATTGAATTCAAATTCCATCATCTAACAGCGGGATTCAAACCCGGGTCACCAGCAAATTACCAGAGTTTCTGGATTAATAGTCCAGTGATAATGCCAACAGGCTATTTCCTCTCTTTAGCAAAACTTTTAATGTTGATAAATCCGTGCAGTGGAATACCATGGCACTTATATTTCTAATGCTTTCTTTATTTTTAAATATTTTGTTTTTTTTTCTCAAATTATTGTCACTGTAGAATTAGGATCACTGTGGATTAGTTGGCCTTGCTATAATCAGATCTGCATTATCAGGATTATGTAAGTTTGACTTGACCTGATGCGGATAGTTACATTGAGGTGATGACGTGCAAAGAAGCCTTTTCTTCTTTAGCAAATCTAATCCTGTGTTTATTTTGATGATCAGTTAACTAATTTTCCTTCAAAGAGTAGCTTAGAGGAATTTGAGAAGTTATGTGAATGGAATGCAATGAAAACCGTTCACTAAAATATCAGCAGTACTGAGTATGTTTTTCCAGTCTTTAACTTATG
Source organism: Chiloscyllium plagiosum (assembly GCF_004010195.1). Classification (NCBI taxonomy): domain Eukaryota; kingdom Metazoa; phylum Chordata; class Chondrichthyes; order Orectolobiformes; family Hemiscylliidae; genus Chiloscyllium; species Chiloscyllium plagiosum. The sequence continues at coordinate 7,309,257 of NC_057756.1, forward strand.
TCGTGATTCGAAAAGTAGTTTCCACAAATTTCTATAAATCTGACGTACTACATTTTGGAATGGCAAATCAAGACAGGAGTTAGAAACTTAATGGTAAGTTCGTGAGGATTGATGCCGAACAAAGAATATTTTGAGTGCAGTTTCAGAGTTCCTTGAAAGCAGAGTTGCAGGTAGATAGGACAGAGAAGAAGGCATTTGGTACTTGTTCCTTAAAGTCAGTGCATTGAGTATACGTATTGGGAGGTCATGTTGAAATTGTGCACGACATTGGTTATGCCACTTTTAGAATGTTATGTGCAATTCTGGTCTCCTTGCTTTCGGAAAAATGTTGTTAAACTTGAAAGTGTGCAGAAAAGATTTACATGGATATTGCTGGGTTAGAAGGACTAAGCTACAGGGAAGGGCTGAATAGACTGGTCTATTTCTCTGGAGATTAGAGGCTGAGGGCCAATGATAGTGTGAATAAACAAGCTCTTGACCTCAGCATAAGGGATTCCAAAACTAGGATGGATAGCGCTTTGGTGAGAGGAGAAACATTTAAAAGAAACTGAAGGGCCAACCTTTTCATGAAATGGTGCTGCTTATATGGAATGAGCTCGCACAGCAAGTGTTGGAGGCTGTAAAATTGCAATATTGAAAATGCATTTTTCATGTACAGAAAGGGTTTAGCGAGACATGTGACAAATGCTGGCATATGGGATTCGGTTAATTTAAGATATTTGCTCAGCATGAACAAGTTGGATTGAAGGGTCTTTTTCCGTGCTGTGCATCTCTATTACGCCAAATGACTGAAGGTGATTGTTAGGTGTTTGGAGTGTAGAATAAATAGTTGATTGTGTCCAAAGAGAGAGTAAACCAATTGCAAGGACAAGGTTAAATATATACTGTCTCCTCTGATAGAATTCTACCTTTTCCATTATTTCGGAAACATACTTTGTTGAACTGATGTACAGATTGACTGTGGCATTTGGTTATCTTAAGAGTCATCAATGGTTTCATTTATCTTGCACCACATTTCAATCTCTCAATGGTTACTCCTGTGCTTCATGGGTTAAATCCGCAACTCCATCTTCATTTGTTGACAGAGTATGGATTTGTTCTCTTATCGTGAGTGCCACTATTCCCATGTTTTTGTGTAACATTGTATAAGAATATATCTGAGAGGGGTCATGAGTGTAGTGCTGGAAAAGCACGGCAAATCATGCAGCAACCGAGCAGCTGGAGAATTGACATTTTGGGCATAAGCCTTTCATCAGGAATGATGCTTGTGGGCTGGGGCTCTGAGAGATAAATGGGAGAGTGGTGGGGTTGGGGGGAAAATAGCTGAGAATGTGATATGTAGAGGATGTTGGGGGAGAAGGTAATAGATTGGGGAGGAGGGTGGAGTGGATAGATGGGAGAGGTGATGGACAGATAAAAAGGGCAGTGCCAAGTTGGAGGATTGGAACTGGGATAACGTGGGGGAAGGAAACTGAGGAAACTAGTGAAATCCACATTGATCTCATGTTGTTGCAGGGTCCCAAGGTGGAATATGAAGTACTCTTCCTCCACGAATTGGGTGGTTAGGGTTTGGCGATGGAGGAGGCCCAGAACCTGCATGTTCTTGATCGAGTGGGAGGTGGAGTTGTAGGGTTCAGCCACGGGTGGAGGGGGTGGTGTTGGCCCGTGTGGGTGTTTCCCAGAGATGTTCTCTGAAATAATCACCAGTTGGTATCCTGCCTCCCCAATGTAGAGGAGACCACTTCATGTGCAATGGATACAGTAGATGACATTTTTGGAGGTACAGGTAAATTTCTCTCAGATGTGGAAGGATCCTCTGGGCCTTGGACGGAATTGAGGGAGAGATGTGGGTGTAGGTTTAGCACTTGCTGCAGTAGCAGTGGATGGTGCCGGGACTAGGGTGAGGGCTGGTGGGGGCCGTGGATGTGACAAGGGAGTTACAGAGTGAATCGTCTCTCTGGGATGCTGAAAGGGATGGGGAGGGAAATATATCCCTGATGGTGGGGTCCATTTGTAGGTGGTGGAATTGGCAGAGGATGATGCAATGTATGCGGAAGTGAGGACCAGTTGTGTTGGGTGGGATGGGGTTCAAAGGAGGAGATGCAGGAAGTGGAGGAGATGTGCTGGAGGACATCATCAACCATGTGAGAGGGGATATTGTGGTCTTTGAAGAAGGAAGCTATCTGGGATTTTCTGTGGTGGAATTGGTCATCCTGGGAACAGATGTGGTGGAGGCAGAGGAATTGGGAATGAGGGATGGCATTTTTACGGGAGGCAGTGTGGAGGCGGTGGAGGTAGCTGTGGGTTTGTAGTAGATGTTGATGGTTAGTTGGGTTACTGGAGATGGAGGTGCAGAGGTCCAGGAAGGGGAGGGAGTTATCTGAGATGGTCCAGGTGAATTTGAGTTCGGGGTAAAGATGTTAATGAAATTGATGAACCGTTCACCTCCTCGTGAGTTCAACCACATGTTCAACCAATGCATTTCCTCCACATCCTGCACCTTCGCCCTTGAACACCACCCCACCAAATGTAACAAGAACAGAATACCCCTGGTCCTCAACTTCCATCTCGTCAACCTCCATATATATCACATCATCCTCCGTCCACCAATTCAAACAAACCCCACGACCAGGGATATATTTCCCTCCCAACCCCATCAGCATTCCAGAGATACCATTCCCTCCTTGAGTCCCTTGTCAGATCCGCACGCCCCACCAGCCCTTGCACCACTCCCGGCACCTTCGTTTGCCACTGCAGGAAGTGCAAATCCTGCATCTACACCTACCCCCCAAAGGATCCTCCCACATCTGACAGAATTTACCTGTACCTCCACCAATTTCATCTACTGTATCCGTTGCACCCTATGTGTTCTCCTCTACATTCAGAGAAACAGGACATTAACTTGCAGCTCATTTCAGAGAACATCTCTGGGACACCCACATGAACCAACCCCACCGCCGTGTGGCTGCGCACTTCAAATTCCCCCCCCCACTCCCCAAAGGACATGCAGGTACTTGGCCCTCTCCATCACCAAACCCTAACCACCCTTAGCCTGGAGGAAGAACACCTCATCTTCTGCCTTGTGACCCTGCAACCACACAGGATTAATATGAATTTCGCCAGTTTCTTCATTACCCACCCCCTACATTATGCCAGTCCTAAGCCTTTATCTTGGCACCACCCTCTTGACCTGCCCATTGTTTTTATCATCTATCCACTCCACCCTGCTTTCTGACCTATTGCCTTCTCTGCCATCTTCATCTAACTATTGCATTCTCAATTACTTTTCCCCAGCTCCACCCATCCCATTTATCTCTCAGCACCCCGTGGCCACAACCTTCATTCCTGATGAAGGGCTTATGCCCAAAATGTTGATTCTCCAGCTCCTGACCTGCTGTGTTTTCCCAGCACTACACTCTCGATTCTGATCTCCAGCATCTGCAGTCCTCACTTTCTCTCCGCAATAACAACATATTCTACTAACTATTTTTGACCTCCACAGCCATTTTTCAGTACTTTATATGTAATACCACACACCCACTCCCTTTGCTTATTGCACATAGCTTCATGTGGGATGAATTTGGAATAAAATTTATTTTTATATTTTAATATTCTTCCTGAGCATCCTATTGCCATCTCTACTCAAATACAAGATTGTTCAAGCTACAATTTCTGAACTAATGTTAGTTCTCCATTTTACAGTTAGTGCAGTAGCAATTGTGATCCAGTCCTGAGGAAAATGTGGTCTCTGGCCATGGCAACAGCAGATCTGATGGTCATCATCACTGATGTTACATTCAAACAGCTGAACCATTATTTTTACCAGGGATCATCCCTGCACCCGACACCTGCGTGCATTGTGGTTGACTGTCTACTTTTTGTGAGTTCAGATTGTTCTGTCTGGTTCACAGTTGCTTTCTCCACTGATTGGTTTGTCACCATTTCTTGCCAGAAACTGAAACTGATATGTTGTACAGTGAAAACAGCAACTGTTATTCTTTCAACAATCTGCACTCTTTCTTTCTAAAAACAAATCCCATTTTCATTATACTGCAACCTATGATTGTGTTTGACAATGTACACTGATCTTGTCAAAGAAAGGCCAGCTATTTTACTGAACTCAAGTGGATCGTTTTGATTGGTTAGATAAGCTATGAACACCATTGCTCCCATTCATTTTAGATATAGATTACTTACAGTGTGGAAACAATCCTTTCAGCCCAACAAGTCCACACTGAGCCGCCGAAACACAACCCACCCAGACCCATTCTCCTACATTTACCCCTTCACCGAACACTATAGGCAATTCAGCCGGGCCAATTCACCTAACCTGCACATTTTTGGACTGTGGGAGGAAACCGATGCACCTGAAGGAAACCCACACAGACACGGGGAGAACATGCAAACTCCACACAGTCAGTCGCCTGAGGTGGGAATTGAACCTGGGTCTCTGGCGCTGTGAGGCAGTAGTGCTAACCACTGTGCCACCGTGCTGCCCTCAAATTTTAGTTTTGCTCTTCAATGCTATGACAGTCAGATACGTTTTAGTGGTGAATCGGATCCGCAAAGGATTAAGGAGTCAGAACACGGAGGAGAAGCGCAGTGATCCTGAGATGGAGAGCAGATGGAAGTCAATGATTTTACTGTTCACCATATCGAGTAGTTTCATATTGCTGTGGTCACGCTATGTAATAAATTTCTTATGTTATCAAATTGCAGCAATTGATCCCAGAACATAGAACAGCGGTTTGCATGTATTTGAAAGATTTGGATACATGCTGCTGAATCTGAATTGCTGCACAAATACATTTATTTATGTAGTAACTCAGTCAAAGTTCAGGGAACAGTTCATTCACGCTGTAAAGTACCCACTGACTGCAATTAGCAGAGTCTTTACTTTTAGAAAGAATTTATTATAATCTATAAGCTGTTTTTCTGAGTGTAGAATTGATTCGTTTCGGTGATTAGAAATGTAGTTTCTGCAGGTGGGGCAGGGGGCGTTGTGGAGGGAGGGGAAGGGGAACATTATACAAACGGTCACGGAATTCTTGTGGCATGTAGCATGTAGCATACTTAAGGCTAAGACTTTAATGAATATAGAGGGTCTTTAAAATAAAATAGTTTTAAGCTAGGAAATAACTATGAAGGGTTGTAGCTGAGCACAAAAAGAAGCAGCAGGGACATTTCACAATAAAGCTTATAGCATGATAAGAGAAACTGGATATAAGGACAAGCTGTAACAAACAAGGAACAAAGAATGCAGACACACAAGGACAGCAGGATGGGCAGATAAGAAACTAACTAGAAAGAGAAAAACAAGTGAGGTAACCGCCTTATGATAGGATGGGAAAAGGGAGGCGTGATTCCACAACTTGCAATCTGAATAAGATTGCTTATATGTTTTGTTTTCGCGTGCATTTCTGCTTGATTGCAGAAGCGTCCGGTACTTGCAAGGCCGTAATAAATTGCTCTTGTTTCCAAGGCTTTGTCTCAGGCTGATTTGTGAGTGAGTTCTGTTTCTCACAATTCGTAAATATGCATCACCTGCATTGTATCAAAAATGTTTGTTTGTACGAAAATACGAACAGCAGTACATGTTTGCTTTCCGTTGGATGTCATTTTATTTTGTATTTCCATAATATTGAGACTAGATTTTTTTTAACCTTCACCTGAAGTCAGTGTAATGAATACTTTGTTCAGGAAATATATACCGTCGCAGCATCCACAACATCAAGGATATACCCAAAAACAAACGACTTGAAAAACTGAATTAGGGAGATTTCAATCCATCAAATGAGCGGCACAACACGTACCACAGTGCCACTCGCGAGTATTGGCTGAGAATCGCAAACGAATTCACTCACGTTTTGTGTGTCTCATTTCAGTTCTGTTTTGCAATAATCTTTCTCTCATTTCATTTACCTCATAAATGATCTACCATTATCCCAAACGATGTTATTGTTGGACAGCTCAGATTTGAAACAAACATGTGTATTGTTAGTTTATCTTTCTTTCATTTCTTTCATTTTATGTAGTAGACTTTCAGTGAAGCCAAGTGTGCAACTCTGCATGTTTGTTTTCAGCAAGGAAAAATGGTATTATTAAAGGGAACTAAATTAAAGAGAAAACACCCATGTTCTGTACATTTAAAAAAGCTTGTAAGTTTTCAAGGCACATTACAAAAATATATTCCGGTCTATCACAATACCATTACTTTTAAGTCCTCAAATACCTGGATGAGAGTTTCATTTCGTGTCACGTGTATAACTGTGATTTAGCTCGCTCTATCGCTTCGTAGTCTTGGTAGCTTTTATTTCAGCCTTTCCCTTGATTATTCAGACAACTGAGCTTGAATATTCTTAGTAATAACTGTTTGTATTTGATTTATAGCCAAAGCCTTCTTGCCGGAATTTTCATATTAATATACTTGCAGTAAGATAACATGTTTCAAACAGTTCTTAATGAAGTCCTTTCTGAAAGAAAATCTGTTCCACACTTTCCCAGAATGATATTTTTCCATCTAAACTATTAATTAAAGATTAAAATTCCAACAACACTTTCAGTTCAATAATGTTTTTGTTCGCAGTTTCGAAACTACTTGTGTTCAGCTGTGGATCAGCTTCATTTCTGTGAATTGGGTGAATCTACCATAAGCACATATCCATTGAATTGCATTATATTCCCTGGGCTCCTCTTCCTGGGCTAGATGGTCAGGTTTGTGAGCATTGATGGGACAGACTGCTGAACACAGAATCTCCTCACTTCCATCTAATTTGCTCTGTGACAGAAAACCATGTGTTAGACATGGGTGTGATGGAACAGGTAGGAGTACATTAATTGGACCAGGATGTTACTTTGCAGGTGTGACAAAGAACACAATGTATGGCCATGTGCACAATCCATGGAAGGGCTGGCAGCTGATGTTGAATTTAGACAAGTATGATTTGCGGTATTCTGGTAAGTCAAATCTTAAACACAATCCATGGAAGGGCTGGTAGATGATGTTTAACTTAGACCAATGTGAGGTGCGGTATTCTGGTAAGTCAACCCTTAAACACTTAATGGTAAGTTCGTGCAAAGTGTTGCATAAAAAAGAGGCGTTGGAGTGAAAGCTGATAGTTCCTTGAAAGTAGAGTCGCAGGCAGATAATGTAGTGAAGAATTTGTTTGGTATGCTTTCCTTTTTTGATCAGATCATTGAGTACAGGAGTTGTGAAGTCATGTTCAGCTGTACAGGATATTTGTTCGGCGTCTTTTAGAATATGAAAATGTGTTGCTGGAAAAGTGCAGCAGGCCAGGCAGCATCCAGGGAACAAGAGAATCGACGTTTCGGGCATATACTCACTTTTCCTTCCCGGCAAGCAGAGGGGCAGCCGGGAAGGAAAAGTGAGTATATAAGTCAGGAAGGCGGCTAAACCCGAGATTCTACACCTGTAGTATCTCCCACCCACCCTCCTCCTCTAACCTTCTTAACTACTCTGCTTTTTCTTTTAAGGTAAGGATTTTTATTTCTTTACCAGGGACTAGTTAAAAAATTACTTTTTTTGTGTGTGTGTATACATCAAGTCCTTATTTAGGGTAAAAAAAACTATAGCAGAGAGCTATCAGAAGGTATTCTAACTCATACTTGTACAAAGTAAGTAATTAACTAACTAAGCAGAGATGGCTGGGCAGGTGATGTGCTGTTGCTGTATGATGTGGGAGCTGGCTGATCCCATTGTGAACGGCAGTGACCACATCTGCAGCAAGTGTTGGTTGCTGGAAGAACTCCGGATCAGAGTTGATGATCTGGAATCTGAGCTTCAAACACTGCGGCACATCCGGGAGGGGGAGAGTTACCTGGATGCTTTGTTTCAGGAGGCAGTCACACCAGGGAGATTAAGTAATACACATTCAGCTAGTGATCAGGCACAAAAGAGTGTGACTGTAAGTGAGGCAGGTAGGGGGAACCGGAGTTCAGGAGTGGAGGAGCCTCAGCCCTTGACCTTGTCCAACAGGTACGAGATTCTTGCTCCCTGTACGGATGAGGAAAAGGCTCTG
>NC_057756.1:7320274-7406269 GCF_004010195.1 Chiloscyllium plagiosum
ATCGCTGTAGGCCGCACGCTCCTGGGAGTGAAAGGCACGCATAACAGTAGTTAGATCAAGAACATAACAAATCATTGCTTCAGTCATGTGGTGGAAGTGGACTGAGAAGGGAGTTGAATCGTTCCAAGGGGTACGGAGGCGGTGACCAGAGAGACTCTCAGCTGGAGACAGTCGTGTCTTGCCTGGAGACATGGATCGCAATTGGAATAAGGCCACAGGGATTAGCATAACCAGGAGAGGCCACACTCTGCCACTAATTTGGCAAGTTTAGTCTTGAGTCTGGTTAAAACATTCAACAATGCCGGCCGCCTGAGGATGATAAGCACCATGCAGTTGCTGACAAATACAAAGCTGGGAACAGAGTTCTCCGTTAATATTACCTACAAAGTGTGGTCCATTGTCCGAGTTAATGCACGCAGGTATACTGAAGCAGGGAATTATTTCCTTAAACAAAATCTTCACCACAGTCTCAGCAGTAGCGTTAGGAGGAGGGTAGGCTTCAATCCACTTCGAAAAGACATCAGCAATAAGCAAAACACATTTATAGCAACTCAACTCATTTCTACAACTCAATGAAGTCCAGTTGAAGGCCGAGATTGATAGATTCTTGTTGTCTAGAGGAATTAAGGGCTACGGGGGGAACGCTGGTAAGTGGAGCTGAAATGCGCATCAGCCATGATTGAATGGCGGAGTGGACTCGATGGGCCGAATGGCCTTACTTCCACTCCTATGTCTTATGGTCTTATGGTCTTAAGCCCTTCTTCAGCTTATGCCCGAAACGTCGATTCTCCTGTTCCCTGGATGCTGCCTGGTCTGCTGCACTTTTCCAGCAACACATTTTCAGCTCTGATCTCCAGCATCTGCAGATCTCACTTTCTCCTCTTTTAGAATATTGTGTGCAATTCCGGTCTCTAACCTATAGGCAGGATGTTGTGAAACTTGGATAGGTTCAGAAAAGATTTAGAAGGGTGTTGCCAGAGTTAGCGGGTTTGAGCTCGAGGGAGAGGGTGAATAGGCTGGCTCTGTTTTTGCATCAGGGGTGACCTTACTGAGGTCTATAAAACCATAAGGAGCAGGGGTGTAAATAGACAAAATATTTTCCCTCCAGTGGATGAGTCCAGAACTCGAGGGTTTAGGTTAGGGTGAGAGGGGAAAGACTTAAAAGAGAATGAAGGATCAACTCTTTTAAGCGGAGGTTGGCACATGTATGGAATGAACTGCCAGAGGAAGTGGTGGAGGCTGTACAATTACAACATTTAAAAGGAATCTGAATGGGTATATGAATAGGAACTGTTTAGAGGGACAAATAGGATTAGATTAATTTAGGATATCTGGTCTTCATGGGCGAGCTGGATGGAAGGATTCGTTTCCATGCTGTACATCTCTATGATTCTATGACTTTAACTCACTGCAGTCACTCACCAAAGCATCTCTGACAACATTTTACAAACTCATGGCTTCCACCACCTAGGAGGAGAAGGGCAGCACATGACTTGCCCCCTCCAAGTTCTGTGCCAAGCCTTACACAAACCTGTCTTGCAGTTACACCAGCATTCATTCCTAGATTTTGAATTGAAAGGCTGGATCTGCCTTCTTCGTAACACTTCATCTTCCAAGATTTACTCCCGTTGTGGTCCAGACTGTGGTTTGTGTGGGTGGGGGATTGATCTGCGAATTGAAGGTGACCAAACAGGTAGGTGAGAGTAAACCGGTTGATGTGGTGTATATGGATTTCAGCAAAGCTTTCGATAAGGTTCCCCACAGTAGGCTATTGTACAAAATGCAGAGGAATGGGATTGTGGGAGATATAGCAGTTTGGATCAGTAATTGGCTTGCTGAAAGAAGACAGGGGGTGATGGTTGATGGTAAATGTTCATCCTGGAGTCCAGTTACTAGTGGTGTACCACAAGGGTCAGCGTTGGGTCCACTGCTGTTCGTCATTTTTATAAATGACCTGGATGAGGTAGTTGAAGGGTTGGTTAGTAAATTCACAGAAGACACTAAGGTCGATGGAGTTGTGGATGGTGATGAAGGATGTTGTAGGTTACAGAGAGACATAGATAAGCTGCAGAGCTGGGCTGAGAGGTGGCAAATGGAGTTTAATGCTGACAAGTGTGAGGTGATACACTTTGGTCGGAGTAACCGTAATGCAAAATACTGGACTAATGGTAAGGTTCTTGGTAGTGTAGATGAGCAGAGAGATCTCGGTGTCCATGTACACAGATCCTTGAAAGTTGCCACCCAGGTTGACAGGATTGTTAAGAAGGCATACTGTATTTTAGCTTTTATTAATAGAGGGATCGAGTTCCGGAACCATGAGGTTACGCTATAGCTGTACAAATCTCTGGTGCGGCTACACTTGGAGTATTGGTGACAATTCTGGTTATCACGTTATAAGAAGGATGTAGAAGATTTGAAAAGGGTGCAGAGGAGATTTACTAGAATGTTGCCTGGTATGGAGGGGAGGTCTTACGAAGAAAGGCTGTTTTCGTTTGAGAGAAGAAGGTTGAGAGGTGACTTAATAGAGACATATAAGATAATCAGAGGGTTAGATAGGGTGGACAGTGAGAGCCTTTTTCCAAGTATGTTGACGGCGAGCACAGGGGGCATAGCTTTAAATTGAGGGGTGATAGATATAGGACAGATGTCAGAGGTAGTTTCTTTACTCAGAGTAGTAAGGGTATGGAATGCTTTGCCTGCAACGGTAGTAGATTCGCCGACTTGAAGCGCATTTCAGTCGTCATTGGACAAACATATGGACGTACATGGAATAGTGTAGGTTAGATGGGCTTCAGATTGGTATAACTGGTCGGTGCAACATCGAGGGTCTAAGGGCCTGTAGTGCGCTTTAATGTTCTGTGTTCTCTGTTCTATGTTCTATGATAATTAGACGAGGTGAGGTGGTGGGGGAGTATGTGCGTTCTCTTGGGGGGAGAGGGCTTGACTGGAAGTTAATGGGGAGCTACAGAGAAGGGATGAGACAAAGGGATCTGGGCCAGAGGGCAGAGATTGACAGGGATGGTGTGGTGTGTGGAGGGCTAGACGGAGAGAAGGTTTGAGAGATGACCTGAATCGCAGAGAGTGTGGCACAGTCTGGGGCATTATGAAGTGGGAATGTTGGGAATGTATGAAATGAGGCTTTGCAAAGGCAAATCCTGATGGATCCTCTCTCTTTTGCTCCCTGCGTTTCCCTCCATCTCTGTCCTTCTGTTTTGCTCTCTCTATTCCTCCTCCTGGGTTCTCTCTCTCTAACTCTCTTTCTCTCAGTCACACACTCTCACTCTGTCTCACTCTCTCGCTTTTAGTGGTGTTGATTGTTCTTTTCTCTCTCCCTTCCTTTGTCTGTCCCATTCTTTCTCTTGGTAATCTTGATCTTCTTGGTAATGTTATTGTGTAATAAATATTTATAGCAAGTAGAATTATTTTTCCTGTTCATGATGAAAGGGAGTGTATTTTTTGTTGGAGTTCTGATCTCCAATCAGTCAGGTAAATTTGTTTCTTTTTTGCGTACACGTTAGACAGTTTGTGAAATAATGGGGGCTCAATGATCATTCCAAACTAAGCTGTAACAATACACAAAACGTTTGATATGATAACTACATCACACGTCCAACTTAATTGTGAGCGATTTGTGGGATGTTGCAGACTGGAGTCAAAGCAATTGAGCAACATTTGCACTTTCTGTGATGTTGAACTTGAACTATTATAAAGCGCACGTCTGCATATGGTATAAATGTTTTTGAAAGTTTTTTTAAAAAGTGTTGATCTTGTTATTATATGCATATGAAGGATAAATTTAACCTTGGGCCATTTTTAAGTTCCTGACTCAAAAGAAGTCTGTGACTCATTTCCCAGGACAATAGCTCGTGAGTCACCTCCAAGCTGTGGACTGACGTGGAAAGTCCCTGATGTATATGCTCCAACAAGTAGGGGTAACACTCATTGGATTTTCCACTAAGTTAGTTAGTCAGAAACAAAATCCAAAATGATGTGGTAGCTCCCTCCGATTTGGACTAACTTCTATGTTCTCATTTACCTCCGTGTTCAATGGTATTGTGTCAGATTAGTTGTGAGAGTGACAACAATGGTGTCTCTTGGCTTCTTCCTTCTAATAACAAAATTGTTTAAAGTTACAAATTAGATATTTAGAAAGTAACATAGTGTGTGCAATAATCAATAGAAGCGAGTACTTCAGAGTGTTTGTATTCTGTGTCGATGGTGTCTTTTTGACTCCAGGAAGACAAAATCCAAAACACAGTTGTTCTCGTCTCTTACTGTGGCTGAGGAAAGTGATGGATCAGCAAACGGTCAACGTTATGCCTAGAAATGGGGGTAAGCTTCCGTCAATCCGCTATTGTCAACAGTTAAGAATATGGTTCAGCCCCTGTGTCATCTCATCTGAACTAGAGCATTCGAGATTCAAGTTCCAGTTGTGCCTACTGCATAGGACAGTGTGTTTGAACAGATTGATTTAGCTTGTAACTTGTACACCCACAAATTGTACCAGGCGTTGGTTATGGGGCTCCTATGACGGATATGGTAGTGTCCCTATCTTTGGGGAACAAATTTGGTGGCTCAAGTCCCTTATGCTCTGGAGATGTGTCGCAATAAATGGATTAGAAATATTGAGAAATAACTTCTCCTCAATTAAACTGCCCCCTTCTTAATTCTCAACTCAGTTGCACTCTTAGAGCAAATCACTCTAATTGAGAACTCCACGTATGAAATCTTCTGACGCTATCAGCCTTAAAGGGCAGCCAATGCGACATGAATTAAATATACCAGACAATAAACATGCACCCATCTCTGGGCCAATTTTAGCTTAGTGGTGTTGATGATGTTCGAGATGATTTGTACCTCATGTTGAATTTTTCGATGGAGGTTTGTTCACTGACCTGGAAGGTTCATTTTCAGATGTTTGAACACCATACTAGGTAACGTCATCAGTGAGTCTCCGGTGAATAAACAAATACCTCTGAACTTTCACTGCAATCAGAATCAGACTCTTAACTGCAAACACTCTTCCTATGAAGACGACCATTATCCAACAAAGCCTTTGTCAGAATATTCAGGAAAGACAGTGCCCTAAGATTATGACTTGGTAGTGACATAATATTTATTTGAATGAAAATACATTTTCCGATATATTGACATAAAAATATATCGTTAAAGTTGCTCTGTTTTCCAAAGGCGGGATGTCCTAGCAATCCTGAGATTGTAGATAATGCTTTGGAAATAAGCATTGAATTCACAATTATGTGATTTAAAATCTACCTAATCTGGTGGAATTCAAATCCAAATATTATATATGCAATTGAAACGGCGTCTGGTTAATGCTGAGTATGATAACCTGCATAAATTGATGGAAAAATGAAGCATTAAAGTCATGGGAATGAACTCTACATTCCCAACCCGTCTTGCCAATAGTTTACTTCAGACCTACCGTAACTCATCTTCTCTGAAATAGATCAGGAGTGGTCGCTCCCTACAGATTAAAGCATTATATTCACTTAGGACTGTGGTAACAAATGCTGATGTATGAAAAGAGACCGAATTGTTTGGAATATAATCACTGGATTATAGCAGAATGATGTGGGTGAGGGAGATCTAATACAACCTATAAAATTCTCAGAGTCAAATGCAGGAATGATATTCCTGAAGGCCAACAGTCCAGAACTATGTGGAGGTTGGGGGTCGTCATTAAAAACTAGGGGACTGGTCACTAAAGACCGAAATAATGAAGCAGGTCTTCACCCAGAGAGTGGTGAGTCTGTGGAATTTCTGCCACAGAAGTGTTTCAGCCCAAACATTGGATGTTTTCAAGAAAGATTTAGATATTGTTCTTAGGGTTAAAGTGATCAACTGGTCAGAGGGGTCTAAGAGACTCCTTTCTCTGACTCGGAAGATTGGTAATCTTTGGAATACTCTTCTTCAGAGAGTGGAAGATGCGAGCTTTGAATAATTTGAAGAGTTTGTTAAGAATTTGCTCAAAAAGACAAACATGGCCTATGGGGTGAACAGGCAGAAAAGTGGAGGTCAGTCCAGAACCAGAGTGATCATCATCTGATTAAATGGTGCTGGAGCGTCAATGGGCCAAATGGTCTACTCTTGCTCTAATTCATTAAATCAAACTGAATGATAGCCAGGAACATGACCTGAGCACAGGCAATTCTGCCCCAGAGGGGTGCATGATATCTCTCAACAGACTGATTCGAAAACATCAACATTGAATTTGATGACATAATCTGTAAAGTATTATGCAGAATTTTGGCTTGTTATGTTTAGCGTAAAAGAGACTACAGATTTACAGTTGACCTTGTGATGCAGTAAGCTGACTTGAATAATTACATGTCAGAATATTCAGAAATGTACTTGTTGAATGAAGCTGCGAGCAGCTGGCACTAACACCCTGCTCATTGTCGACTGTGCATGAGGTTAGGTTTTTGAATCCAGTGAGACAAAATCAGTTTCAGGGAGATCTGAAGCAGGCCATTATTCACATTCCAAGAATAGACTCTAATATCTGAAGCGTTTCATGTGATTTTACTCACACTGATGGTCCATGTGATATTCATTGGGGGAATTGGCTCTCATTCTGCATTCTTGGCACTGGTGCTGGTCGGGCCAGATGCTATTGTGTGTACATACAAAATGGAACAACATTGTTCAAATGATGATCTTTTTAATCATGCAGTTGTAACATTTACATTGAAGAGCTCATTTTATTGACTAACAACAGGAGACAACAAAATTAACTTATCGAAATTCTACAGTCCAAAAAGATGTCATTCGGCCCATCAGGTCTGCAAAAACCCTCGAAAGCATCCCACCCAGTCCCATATCCTCACCCTTTCCCATACCTCGCACTTCCCATAGATAACCCACCTAACCTGCACATCCATGGACACTACAGGGAAATTAACTATGGTATGAAAGGGCAGCCTATGATACCTGAGTTCATACATACCAGAAAATAAACATATACTCCTGCACTTGCACTACAATCAAAATTGGACTGGTAATGGTCAAAGCTGTTCTTACGAAGATGGCAATTATTCAGGGAAACCTTTTTAGAAATAGTCAGAAAAGACAGTGCTCAAGATTGCAACTTGGTGGTCACATAGCATTTATCTGATTTAAAGTACATCTTCCCATATATTAACATGAAGATATATTGTTAACATTGCTCTGTTTTAGAAAGGGGAGATGGGCAAGATAATGCTGAGATTGTAGCTAATGCTTTGATATGCATTGAACTCCCAATTAGGCTGTTAATGGAATATAAGTGCACATATTATATTCGAGATTAAAATGTAATCTCAGTAATGCTGAGCGTGACAACCCTGTTGGATTGATGGAGAAAGGCAACATCAAAGTCACAGGAATGCAACCTAGAGTCCAAAGCCCATCTTATCAATGTGTGACTTTAGACCCACAGGGAACATGTTTAACTCATCTTATCTCGGAAATTGACTATCAGTTCAAGAGGTTTGATTCAGATGGGAGTGGCTGTAACTAGGGATGAAGCAGTAAGTGTTACTTGATTGGCTATGAGTGTAGTCACTGGACTTGAGAAGAATATGGAGCGGGGTGGGATAGCACAGAAACCTATAATGTTCTAACAGGGTTGTTCCTGATGACTGGGGAGTCAAGATCGAGGGGTGGCGGTGGAGGAGGGGGGTGTGGTTTGGAGTGCGGGGTGGGTGGAGTTAATCAGTTAAGAGCACGGACTAGGCTACTATGGACAGAAATGAAGAGTCATATCTTCATCAGAGAGTGGTGAGACGATGATGTTTCTGACAGAGAATTGTTTGAGGTCAAAACATTGGATGCTTTCAAGAAGGAATCAAATGTAATTCTTAGGGCTAAAGGGGTCAACAGTTTTGAGTAGAAAGCCTGAGGGGGCAGAGTAATTCCCCTCCCTATCAAAGGACAGGCAATCATTGGAACACTCTTCCCGAGCGAGCAGTGGACATAGGCCATTGAATAAATGCTAAGTTTCTGCTCAACAACAGAGATGTGGCCTATGGGGCGGCCAGACAGAAGAGCGGAATTCAGTCTAGAACCAAAATGAGCGTGGTCTTATTAAATGGCACAGGAGAGTCGATGGGCCAAATGGCCTACACCTGCTGAAACTCATTAAAACAACTGAATGACAGCCAGCAACATGGTCTATAAAATTGAGAGGAGATTATGACAGCCAAGAGAACTAAATTAACATAATGATTCCTGACATTTGAATGTTCACAAAAGCATTCCTCGACATAAAGAAAAACACAACTTATAAAAGTTACAATTTGACAGAGAGAGAAGTTACTCAGCGCCCTCAGGCTTTCTACTCATACCTGTTGACCCCTTTAGCCCTAAGAATTATATTTGATTCCTTCTTGAAAACATCCAATGTTTTGGCCTCAAACACTTCTCTGGCAGAAACATCATCATCTCACCACTCTCTAGGTGAAGATATGTCTCTAAATTTCTGTCCGAAGTTGCCTACTTTGTACTGTTAAGTCATTATAATTAACACAGTCACACACTCAGAGAAGACATTGAACCTGGGAAAATGTGTATCTTAACATTATACCTCCAGAAAGCACATGAGGGGAAAGTGTTGGATTTTTTTTTGTGAAGGAGACAGATATAGTTCTTATGGTTAAAGGGATCAAAGAGTATGTGGATTCTTGATGTACGTTTGATCGCTGAGATGGAAGGTTTGTTTTCAGACGTATCATCAGTGACATGCTGGTGTTATGTCCCGCTTTCTAATTATGTGATTAGTTCCCTTGGGTTAGTGATGCCATTTCCTGTGTTGGTGATGTCTTTTCCTGTTCCTTTTAACAAAGGGTGTTAGAAGGGGTCCAAATCAAAGTGTTTGTTGATCGTGTTTCTGTTGGAATGCCATGCTTCTAGGTATTCTTGTGAATGTCTCTGGCTTGTCCTAGAATGCGTGTGTTGTCCAGTCAAAATGATGTCCTTCCTCTTCTGCATATAAGGATGCTAGTGAAAGTGAGTCATGTCTTTTGTGGCTAGTTGATGTTCATGTATCCTGCTGGGTAGTTTTTCCAATGTAGTACTTATCCAAATCTTCTCAAAACCTGCTAGTATGAGGAGGAATCAGGCAGTGGGGATTGGGCTGGATGGTCAGCAATATTAGATGTTGCATATTGGAACAGACTAGACTGACTGAATCACATACTGCTACTCCTACTTTCAAAGTTTCCATGATTAGCATTCACTGTCATAATGGTCAGTGAGGGCTGGACAAAAGCAATCCTGCCGCAGAGGTGTGGAATAATATCTTTCAATAGGTTGATCCAAAGTATCAACACTGAATTTAACGATAGATTCAGTAAAATATTATACGTAATTTTGTCTTGATATACATAGTGGAAAAGAGACTATGTATTTAATACCACAGTTTGTGACTGAGTGAGCTGTCTCAAACAATTACATTTAAGAGTATTTAGAGATGTACCTTTTGAATGGAGCTGGTACGTACTGACACTAATAATCTGCTCATTATCGGTCGTGCATGTGATTAGCTTTTCGAATCCAATGAGATGAATCAGTGTTCGAGATATCTGAAACAGGCCTGGCATAGACTGTAATATCTGAAGAATTTCCGGTGATCTTTTTTCCCACTGAGGGTCCATGTGATGTTTACTGAGGGATTGGCTCTGATTCTGCAAGTTCAAGCGAGTCATTCTTGTAACTGTTGCAGATTGGACCAATACTATTCTGTGTTTCCTTGCAAAATGAAGCAACAGTGATTGAGTGATGACCCTATTAATCATGCAATCAGAATACTTATATTGAAGTGCTCCTTTTTATTGACTAACTACAGGAGATAAACAAATTCATGTATGAAATATTTACAATGAAGGAAGAAAGCCTTTGGATCATGAAGTCTGCACAAACCCTCTGAAAAGCATCCCACCCAGTCCCATCCCCTCACCTGCTCCTCCACCTCACCTTCCCTCTGCCTAATCCACTGAGCCCACGCATCCCTGAACATAACAGAACAACTTAGCATGGCCAATCCCCCTAATCACCACATCTTCAGGAGAAAATTGGAGCACCAAGCCAAAACCCGTGTAGATATGGGGAGAACTTGAAAACTGCACGTAGTCAACCAAGGCTGGAAACAAACCCAAGTTCCTGGTGCTGTGCGGCAGCAGTGCCAACCAATGAACCACCCTGAAACTCTATTTACTGACAACTTATTTCTTGAGGTTACTGGAGTTGAATATTCAAAATAACTTCAGATCCTTGTTGATCATTTGAATTTGACAGAGTTAAAAGCACACAATGCCAAGATTATAGTCCAACAGTCAAACAGGTCAAAATAAACTTGTTGGACTATAACCTGGTGTTGTGTGATTTTTAACTCTGTCCATCTCATTCCAACACAGGTACCTCCAAGTCATTCGAATTTGAGACCAACCTCAGAAGCTACTGGGATTAGGTTCCTTGCTTACTCAATGCAGAACACGATACTTAGATCATTTTCTGATGCCAGTGGAAGTTATTAACTATGAAAGGGAACACCATTCCATTCATATAATCTCTGCTGGTATTCAGACAGGTCATCCTTTTTAGCACTTTAATATTATTCTGTGATGACATCATTGGTATGTTTACTTTACAATATATTTTATTCTGTCAATCTAGTTTTGAGCTGTTCCCTTTTCCAGTTGAATGGTTGCTTCACCGAAATGAAAGACTGAAGCTGTTAGCTGCCAGAATGGTTGAGTCAAGTGGAGAACAGATACTTACTCAATGTGTCAAGCCATAACGCACTAAAGGCTGGAAACAGTTGAGAACTCTGTGGAATGCATGTTTGGCAATGCTCAGTGTTGGGACATTGCTTCCCAACTCATGAATTCCTGAATCGTGAAGGTTTGAGGAATCAGAACACAGAAGAGAAGCACAGTGATCCTGAGATGGAGAGCAGAAGGAAGTCAATGATTTTACTGTTCACCATATCGAATAGTTTCATATTGCTGTGGTCACCCTATGTAATAAATTTCTTATGTTATCGAATTGCAGCAATTGATCCCAAATCTTACAATCACAGTTTGCTTGTATTTGAAAGAATTGAATATATGCTGCTGAGTCTAAGTTGCTACACAATTATGTTTATTTATGGAGTAACTCAGTCAAAGTTCAGGGAACCGTTCATTCGCGCTGTAAAAAATACCCACTGGCTGCAATTAGCACAATCATTCATGTTAGAATGAATTTGTGGCAATCTCTAAGACAGCAACATATACAGCTGCTTTCCTGAGCGCAGCATTGAGTAGTAAACATTCAACAACTGATTTGTATCAAAAATGTTTGCTCGTAGAAAACACAGTAGGCTGTGGAGGCCAGGTCATTGAATATAATTAAGACAAAGATAGGTAGGTTCTTGATTGTCAACTGGATCAAAGGTTATGGCGAGAAAGTGGGAAAATGGGCTTGAGAAACTTATCAGTCATGATTGAATAGCAGACCAGACTCAATAGGGCGAATGGACTAATTTCTGCTCCTATGGTTTTACTGACTTATTCAGGATTCACACTGTCTGGATCCCCAGGACTGCAGATATAGTCATCCCTCTGTTTCCTGGTTTGTGCTCTCCCATAACCACGGAATCCATAGATTTCTGCCACTGACAGACTAATCAACTGCATACGGATTTTCTGAACGTGACCGGATGCCTGCCCATACATTCCGGGGAATATTCAGAGAACTTCGGGAACTATGGACATCTGAATATGAACAATGGATAGACGTCCAGTGAAGTCTGTAACGAGAGACAAATTAAATGATTCCATTAAATGACAGTCAAATACTGTGTACTAAATCTTCAAAAATCCATGATTACATAGACATCAATGACAACAACGTACACATCAAATTATCATTGAGAATCTACAAACTTCAATAAAAAAATTAGTTTGAAGAAATTGAATGCAAGCGTCTGTTTTTGTTTCAGAAGAAAATTTGCTCTGGTCTCCAAACCTTTAGCTTGCATAAGATCGCGATCAGGTTAAGAATTATAACGGGGAAGCTTTACAGGTTAAGGTTCTGGTCTCTTATGAGAAACAACTGATTCCGTTATTATTGGCTGTAGTAAAAGGCCTTAGACAAAGCCAGATTGAACATGGAATATAGAACTGCTGGGGAAAATGTCAATTTAATTGGCTCAACATATTTTGAAGAGAAACTGAATTAAGTACCTGGAGGTCTTTCAGGAGAGCCTAAGGGCTACCAAAGGAGCCAAGGCCACCTTGCATGCTGATCAGGAAGCAATTCCTCAATTCTGCAAGGCCCGATCAGCACCAATTACCTTACGTAGAAAAGTGGACACAGAATTCAGGAGGTTTTATTGTGTTATGGATCTAAGGGATAACATTTTCACATGGAGGCTGCTGCGTGTATGGACAAGATGAGGTGAGGAAGACAGGTACAATTACAACTTTGAAAAGGCATGTGGATGTATATATATTATCAGGAAGGATTTTGCGGGATATGCGAACAAATGAGACTAGCTCAGATTAGGATATCCCGTCGGCTTGAATGAATTTGCCCAAAGGGTCTGTTTCTGTGCTGTATAACTCTATGACTCTATGATTTCTGCAGTTTTTTTTACCTGTCATCAGATCACTAAGGCTATAAGCTTCCTCAAGTCTCAGATCTGATTAATTCAAATGCAATAGGGACTTAATATCCCGTGATAATATATTTTTCCAAACCAATCAGAAATAAGAATGATGCAATTTTAGGATTCTCCTGGGAATCTGAAACATTGTAAAAGAGTTTCTGAGCACATTAATACCGCGTTTAATTCAAAGCTTCATCACTCAGGAACAGAACCTTCATACGCAAAATGTTGCAGTTGTTTACCATTGTTGATAAAGTATATTACATTACTATTGCTATTATTGGCATCCCTGGTAAGTTTTTTTTAAAAGAAATTCTTAATAGTATATGGGCATTACTGGCTGGGCCAGTATTTATGGCACTGGAGGAATGTTTACGAAACAGCTACGTAGCTGTGGATCTGGAGGCACTTTTCAGCCAGACCAGATAAGGGTGTCAGTTTCCTCCACTAACAGACATGAGTGAACTAAACGGATTTATCCAGCAATTGACAATGGATTCACAATCATCTGAGACTGTTTATGCCACCGTGTAACAGCGGGGTTCAAACGCAGGTCACCAGCAAATTACCAGGATTTCTGGATTAATAGTCCAGTGATAATGCCAACAGGCTATTTCATCTCTTTAGCAAAACTGTTAATGTTAATAAATCTGTGCAGTAGAATACCGTGGCATTTATATTTCTATTTTAAAAAATATTTTAAAATATTTTGCTTAATTTTTTCTCTAATTATTTATCACTTCAGAATTAGGATCACTGTGATTAGTTGACCCTGCCATAATCAGACTTGCATTATCAGGGTTATGAAAATTTGACGACCTGATGTGGGTGGTTACATAGAGTTGATGACATGCAAAGAAGCCTTTTCTTCTTTAGCAAATGTAAGCCCGTGTTTATTTTGATGATCAATTGATTAATTTTCCTTCGAAGAGTATTTTGAGGAATTAGGGACATTATACGAATGGAAAGCAGTGAAAACTAATCACTAAAACATCAGCAGTACTGAGTATGTTTTTCCAGTCTTCAACTGAAGTCATGATTCAAAAAGTAGTTTCCACAAATTTATATAAATCTGAGGTACTAAATTTTGGAAAGGCAAATCAAGACAGGAGTTATAAAATTTAGGTTAAGGTTGTGAGGATTGATGCCGAGAAAATAACGTTTAGAATGCATGTTCAGAGTTCATTGAAAGCAGAGTTGCAGGTAGATAGGACAGAGAAGAAGAAATTTGATACGTGTGCCTTAAAGGTCAGTGCATTGAGTATACGTATTGGGAGGTCATGTTGCAACTGTGCACTGCATTGGTTGTGCCAGTTTTAGAATGCTACGTGCAATTCTCGTCTCCTTGCTTTAGGAAAGATGCTGTTAAACTTGAAAGTGTGCAGAAAATATTTACATAGAAATCGCTGGGGAGAAGGGATTAAGCTACAGGGAAGGGCTGAATAGGCTGGTCTATTTTATTTGGCGGTTCAGAGGCTAAGGACCAATGGTGAAGTTCTTGAGCTCGGGGTAAGGGACTCCAAAACTGGGGTGTATAGGTCTTTGGTGAGAGGAGGAACATTTAAAAGAGACCGAAGGGCCAACGTTTTTAATGCAAAGGGTGCTGCTTGCATGGAATGAGCTCCCACAGCAAGTGGTGGAGGCTGTATAATTGCAACATTTAAAAGGCATTTTGCATGCGTTTATATACAGAAAGGGTTTAGAGGGATACATGACAAATGCTGGCATATGGGATTCGGTTAATTTAGGATATATGCTCAGCATGAACAAGTTGGAATGAAGGGTCTGTTTCCGTGCTGCACATCTCTATTACTCCAAGTGACTGAAAGTGATTGTTAGGTGCTTAGAGTGTAGAATAAACAGGAGGGAGTAAACCATTTGCAAGAACAAGGTCCAATACATATTTTCTTCACTGATAGAATTCTTCTTTTTGTATTATTTTGAAAACAGACTTTGTTGAACTGTTGTATACATTGGCTGTGGCATTTGGCGATTCATCAATGGTTTCATTTATCTTACACCACATTTCAGTCTCTCAATGGTTACCCCTGATCTTCATGTGTTAAATCCCCAATTCCATGCTCATTTGTTGACAGGGTGTGAATGGTTTTTTCTTATCGTGAATGTTTTGTGGAACATTGTATAAGAGTATATCTGTGAGGAGTCGAGAGTGCAGTGCTGGAAGAACACAGTAGGTCACACACATCCGAGGAGCAGGAGAATCGACGTTTTGGGCATAAACCCTTCATCAGCAATGAAGATTGCGGGCCTGGGGTCTGAGAGATATGTGGGAGGGTGGTGGAGATGGGGGAAAGGTAGCTGAGAATGCAATAGGTAGAAGAACTTGAAGGAGAAGGTGATAGGTCAAGGAGCAGGGTGGAGCGAATAGATGGGAGAGGAGATGAACAGATCAAGAGGACAGTGCTGAGTTGGAGGATTGGAACCTGGATAACGTGGGGGGAGGGGAACTGAGGAAACTAGTAAACTCCACATCGATTCTGTGTGGATGCAGGGTCCCAAGGTGAAATATGAGGCATTCTTCCACCAGGCGCCGGGTGCTTAAGGTTTGGTGATGGAGGAAGCCCAAGACCTGCATGACCTTGGTGGAGTGGGAGGGGGAGTTGAAGGGGTCAGCCACGGAGTGGTGGGTTGGTTCATACTGGTATCACATAGGTGTTCTCTGAAAAGATCAGCAAGTTGATGTCCTGTCTCCCCAATGTAGAGGAGACCACATCAGGAACAATGGATACAGTAGATGACATTGGTAGAAATACAGGTAAATTTCTGTCAGATGTGGAAGGACCTCTGTACCCTTGGATGGAGGTGAGTGGGGAGGTGTGGGTGCAGGTTTTTCACTTGCTGTGGTGGCAGAGGAAGGAGCTGGCAGTAGGGTGAGGGCTGATGGGGGCCATAGACGTGAAAAGTGAATCACGGAGGGAATCATCTCTCTGGACAGCTGACAGGGATGGGAAGGGAAATATATCTAGATGGTGGCATCCATTTGTAGGTGGTGGAAGTGGCAAAGGATGATGGGATGTATCTGGAGGTTGGTTGGGTGAAACGTGAGGACCAGGAGAGATCTGTCATTGTTGCGTTGGGTGGGATGAGGTTCAAGGGAGGAAGTGTGGGAAGTGGAGGAGATGTGCTGAAGGATATCATCAACCATGTGAGAGGGGAAATTGTGGTCTTTGAAGAAGGAGGCCATCTGGGATTTTCTGTGGTGGAATTGGTCCTCCTGGGAACAGATGCGGTGGAGGCAGAGGAATTGGGAATGAGGGATGACATTTTTACAGGAGGCAGAATGGGAGGAGGTGTAGCCCATGTAGCTTTTGGAGTCGTCGGTTTGTAGTAGATATTCATGGTTAGTTGGGTCACTAGAGATGGAGATGAAGAGGCCCAGGAAGGGGCGGGAGTTACCTGAGATGGTCCAAGTGAATTTGAGGTCGGGATAAAGATGTTCGTGAAGTTGATGAACTGTTCACCTCCTCATGAGGTCAACCACGTGTTCAACCAGTGCATTTCCTCTGCGTCCTAAACCTCCGCCCTTGAATCCCACCCCTCCCAATGCAACAAGAACAGAACCCCCCTTGTCCGCACCTTCCATCCCTTCAACCTCCGTATACATCACATCATGCTCCGCCACTTCCACTACAACAAATAGACCCCAAGATCAGTGATATATTTACTTCCCCACCTCTAACAGTGTTCCAGAGAGACCATTTCCTCTGCGAGTCCCTTGTCAGATCCACGTACCCCACCAACTCTCACAACATTACCAACACCTTCCCTTGCCATCGCACAAAGCACAAGTCCTGTGCCCACACCTCCTCCCTCACCTCTGTCCAACACCCAAAGGATCTTTCCACATCCAACAGATATTTACCTGTACCAATGTCACCTACTGGGGTATCCATAATATCTGATGTGGTCTCCTCTACATTCAGTAAGACAGGAAACCAACTTGCAGATCATTTCAGTGGACATCTCTGGGACACCAGCATGAACCAACCCTACCATCCCGTGGCTGAACACTTCAACTCCCCCTTCCACTCCACCAATGACATGCAGTTGTTGGGCCTCCTCCATCACCAATCCCTATCCACGCGATGCCTAGAGGAAGAACGTCTCATCTTCTGCCTTGGGCCCTATAACCACACGGAATCAATATGGATTTCACCAGTTTCTTCATTACCTTCCCCCACATATCCCAGTCCCAAGCCTTCAACTTGGCAACCACCTCTTGACCTCTCCATTGTCTTTCCCATCTATCCACTCCACTGTGTTCTCCGACCTATCACCTTCTCCGCCACATTCATCTACTTACCAGATTCTCAGTTACCTTTCCCCACAGCCCAACCAGTCCCATTTATCTCTCAGCACCGTGTAGCCACAAGCCTCATTCTTGATGAAGGGCTTATACCTAAAACGTCGATTCTCATGTTCTTCAGATTCTGCTTGACTTGCTGTGCCTTTTCAGAACCACACGCTTGACTCTGATCTCCAGCATTTGCAGTCCTCTCTTTTTCCTCCGAAAGAATAACATATTCTACTAACTATTTTTAGCCTCCACGACTATTTTGCAGTACTTTATGTGCAACACCAAACACCAACTCGTTTTGTTTATTGAACACAGCTTCATGTAGGATAGAATTGGAATAAAATTTCTTTTTACATTTTAATAGTCTACCTGAGCACCCTATTACCATTTCGATTCAAATGCAAGATTGGTAAAGCTACACTTTCTGAACTAATGTCAGTTCTTCATCTTGCAGTTAATGCAGTGGCAATTTTGACCCTGTCCATAGGAAAATGCGGTCTCTCCAGATGCACTACTCATTACCTGGTGGCCATGGCAACAGCGGATCTGATGGTCATCATCACTGATGTTACATTCAAGCAGCTGAACCATTATTTTTACCAGGGATCATCCCTGCACCCGACACCTGCATGCATTGTGGTTGACTATCTACTTTTTGTGAGTTCAGACTGTTCTGTCTGGTTCACAGTCACTTTTTCCGCTGATCGGTTTGTGACCATTTGTTGCCAGAAACTGAAACTGAAATATTGTACCGTGAAAACGGCAGCTGTTATTCTTTCAACAACCTGCATTCTTTTCTTTCTAAAAAATGTTCCCATTTTCATTACACGGGAACCTATGATTGTGGTTGACAATTTACGCTGGTCTTGTCAAAGAAAGGCCAGCTATTTTACTGAACTCAAGTGGATAGTTTTTGATTGGTTAGATAAGATATTAACACCATTACTCCCATTCAGTTTGGTTTTGCTCTTCAATGCTTTGACAGTCAGATACGTTTTAGTGGCAAATCGGATCCGTAAAGGATTGAGGAGTCAGAACACGGAAGAGAAGCGCAGTGATCCTGAGATGGAGAGCAGAAGGAAGTCAATGATTTTACTGTTCACCATATCGAGTAGCTTCATATTGCTGTGGTCACCCTATGTAATAAATTTCTTATATTATCGAATTGCAGCAATTGATCCCATATCTTACAACGGCAGTTTGCATTTACTTGAAAGAATTGGATACATGCTGCTGAATCTGAGTTGCTGCACAAATACGTTTATTTATGGAGTAACGCAATCGAAGTTCAGGGAACAGTTCATTCGTGCTGTAAAATATCCATTGACTTCAGTCAGCAGAGTCTTTCCTTTTAGAATGAGTATACTGTAACCTACAAGACAGCACTGTAAACAGCTGTTTTTCTGAGTTCAGAATTGAGTCATAAACGTGTATCACCTGAATTGTATCAAAAATGTTTGTTTGTATTAAAATACAAACATGCTTCCTTTCCGTTGGATGGCATTTCATTTTCTATTTCCAGAAAGTTGAGACTAGATGTTGAACCTTCACTTGAAGTAAGTGTAATGAATACTTTTTTCAAGAAGTAAATACCGTTGCAGCATCCACAAACATAAAGGACATACCCCAAAAAAATTGACTTGAAGAACTGAATTAGGGAGATTGCAATCCACCAAATCGGTGGCACAAAGTGTGTCACTGCGCCACTCGTTAGTATTGGCTGAGAATGGCGAGCGAGTTCACTCATGTTTTGTGTGCCTCATTTCAGTTTTGTTTTGAAATAATTTTTTTCTCATTTCGTTCACCTCATTAAGGATCTGTTATTACCCCAAACGATGTTGGACAGCTCATGTTTGAAACAAACATCTGGATTGTTAGTTCATATTTATTTCATTTCTTTTCATTTGACATAGTAACCTTTCAGTGAAGACAAGTGTGCAACTCAGCATGCTTATTTTCAACAAGGAAAAATGATATTATTAAATGGAACGAAATTAAAGAGATAACAACCATGCTCTTTACATTTAGAAAAGGTTTATAAGCTTTCAAAACACATCGCCAAATTATATTCCCAACTATCACAATGCCGTCACTGTAGAATCCTCAAACACCTGGATGAGAGTTTCATTCCGTGTCACATGTATAACTGTGACTTAGCTCGTTCTATCTCTTCCTAGTCTTGGTAGTTTTTTTTTAGCCTTTCCCTTGATTGTGCAGACAACTAAACTTGAATATTCTCAGCATTAATTGACTGTATCTGATTTAAAGCCAAAGCCTTCTTTTCGGAAATTTCATATTGATATACTTGCAGTAAGATAACATGTTTCAAACAGTTCTTAATAAACACCTTTCTGAATGAAAACCTGTTCCACATTTTCCCAGAATGAGATTTTTCCATCTAATCTATTAATTAAAGATTAACATTCCAACAACACTTTCAGTTCAATAAAGGTCTTGTTCCCCGTTGCGAAACTACTTGTGTTCACCTGTGGATCAGTTTCATTTCTGTGAATTGGGTGAATCCACGATGTGCACAAATCCATTGAATTGCAGCGTACTCCCTGGGCTCTTCTCCTGGGCCAGATGGTCAGGTTTGTGAGCATTGATGGCACAGACTGCTGAACACAGAACCTCCTCACTTCCAACTAATTTGGTCTGTGACAGAAAACCATATGTTAGATATGGGTCTAAAGGAACAAGTGGGAGTACATTAACTGTGCCAGGATGTTATCAAGCAGGTGGGGAAAAGCACACAACGTGTGACCATGTGCATAATTCATGGAAGGCCTAGAAGATGATGTTTAATAAAGACAAATGTGAGGTGCTGTATTCTGGAGAGTTAAACCTTAAACACTTAATGGTAAGGTTGTGCAAAGTGTTGCATAAAAAAGAGACGTTGCAGTGAAAGCTCATGGTTCCTTAAAAGTAGAGCTGCAGGTAGATAGGGTAGTGAAGAATGTGTTTGGTATGCTTACCTTTTTTATCAAATCATTGAGTACAGGAGTTTTGAAGAAATGTAGCTATACAGGACATTTGTTAGGCTGATTTTATAATACTGCATGCCATTCAGATCTCTATCCTATAGTCAGAATGTTGTGAAACTTGAATGGGTTCAGAAAAGATTGAGAAGGGTGTTGCCCGAGTTAGCGGATTTGTGGTCGAGAGACAGGGTGAATAGGCTGGGTCCGTTTTCCCTGGAGCATCGGAGATTGAGGGAAGACCTTAAAGAGGTTTATAAAACCATAAGGAGCATGGGTAGGGTAAACAGACAAGATCTTTTCCCTCTGAGAAGGAGTCCAGAACTCGAGGGTATAGGCTACGGTGAGAGGGGAAAGACTGAGAGGAGAATTAAGGGTCAAATGTTTCTAAGCAGAGGTTGACACGTGTATGGAACGAGCTGCCAGAGGCTGTACAATTACAACATTTAAAAAGGATCTGGGTGAGTATATGAATAGGAAGAACTTAGAGGTATGTGGACCTAGTGTTGGCAAACGTGACTAGATAAATTTAGGAGATCTGGCCGGAATGGGCGAGCTGGACGGAAGGATCTGTTTCTATGCTGTACATGTTTATGATTCTATGACTTTAACTCACTGCAGTCACTCACCAAAGCTTCTTTGACAGCAGTTTTCAAACTCATGGTTTCTATCATCTAGATGGAGAAGGCAGTTCATGCTTGGTAACATTGTCCCCTGCAAGTTCCGTGCCGAGCCACACACAAACCTGACTTGCAATCACACCAGCATTCCTTCCTAGTTTTTGATTTTCAAGGCTGGATCTACCTTCCTCATAGCCCAGCGTCTCCCACGTTTTACTCCCATTGTGGTCCAGACTGTGGTTTGTGTGGGTTTCGGATTGATTTGCGAATTGAAAGGATAATTAGATGAGGTGAGGTGGTGGGGGAGTATGTGCGTTCTCTTGAGGGGACGAGGGTTTGACTGAGAGGTTCCTCTCTCTCTGTCTGTTGCTCTCTTTCTCTCACTCACTCACTCTCTCTCATTTTGACTGTCCTTTTCTCTCTCCCTCTGTCCCATTCCTTCTCTTGTTCATCTTCTTGGTGATGTTATTTTAATAAATATTTATAGCAAGTAGAATTATTCATCCTGTCCATGATAAAAGAGTGTGCATTTTCTGTTGGAATTCTGATCTGCAGTCAGTCAAGTAGATTTGTTTTTTTTTTGGTGTACACATTAGATAGTTTGTGAAATAGTGGGGCCTCAAAGATCATTCCAAACTGAACTGTGATAATAAAAAAAGGTTTGGTGTGATAACTGCATCACGAGTCCAACTTATTTGTGAGCAATTTGCAGGGTGTTGCAGACTGGAGTCAAAGCAATTGAGCAACATTTGCACGTCCTGTGATGTTGAACTGGAACTATTATAAAGCTTATGTCTGCATATGCTGTAAATGTTCTCGAAAGTTTTTAAAAAATGTTCAATCTTGTTATTATATGCATATGAAGGATAAATCTAACTTTGGGCCATTTTTAAGTTTCTGACTGCAAAGACGTCTGTGACTCATTTCCCAGGACAATAGCTCGTGAGCCACCTCCAAGCTGTGATTGACGTGGACAGTCCCTGATATAAATGTTACAACAAGTAGGGGCAACACTCATTGGACTTTCCACTGAGTAAGTCAGAAACAAAACCCAAAATGATGTGGTAGCTCCCTCCGATTTGGACTAACTTCTATGTTCTCACTTGCCTCCGTGTTCAATAGGTATTGTGTCAGATTAGCTGCGAGAATGACAACTGTGTCTCTTTGCTTCTTCCTTCAAATGACAATCGTCCAAAGTTACAAATGAGATATTTTAAGAAATTAATATAATGTGTGCAATAATCAATAGAAGCGAGGACTTCAGAGCGTTTGTATTCTGTGTGGACGGCGTCTTTTTGACTCCAGGAAGACGAAAGCTAAAACACAGTTATTCTTGTCTATTACTGTGGCTGAGGAAAGTGATGGATCAACAATCGGTCAACATTATGCCTAGAAATGGGCGTAAGCTTCTGTTAATTTGTTATTGTCAACAGTTAAGAATGTGGTTGAGTCCCTGCATCCTTTCATATGAACTAGAGCATTCGAGATTCAAGTTCCAGTTGTGCCTACCGCAAAGTATAATGTGTTTGAACAGATTGATTTAGCTTGTAATTTGTACACCCACAAATTGTACCACCTAATGTTTATGGCGCTGATGTGGTAATGCCCTTTTCTTTGAAGAACAAAGCTTGAGGCTCAAGTCCCTTATGCTCCAGAGGTGAGTCGCAATAGGTGGGTTAGATATATTGAGAAATAACTTCTTCTCCATTAAACTGACCCCTTCTTAATTCTCAACTCAGTTGCAATCTTAGAGCAAATCACATAAATTGAGAACTCCATATATGAAGTCTTCTGATGCTATCAGCCTTAAAGGGCAGCCAATGTGACCTGAGTTTAAACATACTCGACAATGAACATACAACCACCTCTGGGCCAGTTTTAGCTGAATGGTGTTGACGATTTTCGAGATGATTTGTACCTCATGTTGAGTTTTTGGATGGAGGTTTGTTCACTGACCTGGAAGGTTCATTTTCAGATGTTTCAACACCATACCAGGTAACATAATCAGTGAATCGACTGTGAATAAGCATGTATCTCTGAACTTTCACTACAATCAGAATCAGACTCTTAACTGCAAACGCTCATCCAATGAAGATAACAAATATCCAACAAAGCCATTGTCAGAATATTCAGGAAATACAGTGCCCTAAGATTATGAGTTGGTAGTGACATAATATTTATTTGAATGAAAATACATTTTCCGATATATTGACATAAAAATATATCATTAAAGTTGCTCTGTTTTACAAAGGCGGGATGTCCTAGCAATCCTGAGATTGTAGATAATGCTTTGGAAATAAGCATTGAAATCACAATTATGTGATTTAAAATCTACCTAATCTGGTGAAATTCAAATCTAAATATTATGCGTGTAATTGAAACTGCGTCTGATTCATGCTGAGTATGATAACCTGCATAACTTGGTGGAAAAAAGAAACATCAAAGTCACGGGAATGAAATCTACAGTCCCAACTCGTCTTGCCAATAGTTTGCTTCAGACCTTCTGTAACTCGTCTTCTCTGAAATCGATCAGGAGTGGTCGCACCCTACAGTTCAAAGAGTTAGCTTCACTTAGGACTGGGGCAACAACTGCTGATGTATGAAAAGAGACCGAATTGGTTAGGAATATAGTCATTGGATTATCGCAGAATGATGTGGGTGAGGGAGATCTAATACAGCCTTAAAATTCTCACAGTCAAATGAAGGAAGGATATTCCTGAGGACCAACAGTCCAGAACTCTGCGGAGGTTGGGGGTCATCATTAAAGTGTATGAAATCGGTCACTAAAGACTGAAACAATGAAACCTGTCTTCACCCAGAGAGTGGTGAGTTTTTGGAATTTCTGCCACACAAGTGTTTCAGCCCAAAACATCGCATGCTTTCAAGAAAGATTTAGATATAGTTGTGAGGGTTAAAGCGATCAACTGGAAGGGATAGCAAGTCAGAGGAGGCTAAGAGACTCCTTTCTCTGTCTTGGAAGATTGGTAATTTTTGGAATACTCTTCTCCAGAGAGCAGAGCATGCGAGCCTTTGAATAATTTGAAGGGTTTGGTCAAAATATGCTCAACAAGGGGTGGCCTATGGGGTGGACGGGCAGAAAAGTGGAGTTCAGTCCAGAACCGGAGCGATCATCATCTGATTAAATGGTGCTGGTGCATCAATGGGCTAAACGGCCTACTCTTGCTTTAATTCATTATTTCGAAAACATCAACACTGAATTTGATGACTTAATCAGTAAAATATTATGCAGAATTTTGGGTTGCTATGTTTATTGGAAAAGAGATTACCTGTCAGAATATTCAGAAATGGACTTGTTGAATGAAGCCGCGAGCTGCTGGTGCTAACACCCTGCTCGCTCTCGACCGTGCATGAGGTTAGGTTTTCGAATCCAGTGAGACAAATCAGTTTCATGGTGATCTGAATCAGACCATTATTCACGTTCCAGAAATGGACACTAACATCTAAAGCGTTTCATGCGATTTTTCTCTCACTGAGGGTCCATGTGATGTTCATTGGGGGAATTGGCTCTCACTCTGCATTCCTGGCACTGGTGCAGGTCGGGCCAGATGCTATTGTGTGTCTATGTACAAAATGGAACAACAGTGTTCAAATGATGATCCTTTTGATCATTCAGCAATAACATTTACATTGAAGAGCACTTTTTATTGACTAACTACAGGAGACAACAAAATTAATTTATCGAGTTGCAACAGTGCAAAACGATGTCATTCGGCCTATCAGGTCTGCACAAACCCTAAAAAGCATCCCACCCAGTCCCATAATCCTCACCGTTTCCCATACCTCGCATTTCCCATGGCTAACCCACCTAACCTGCACATCCCTTGATACTACAGGGTAATTAAGCATCGCATGAAAGGGCAGCCTATGATACCTGAGTTCATACATACCAGAAAATAAACATATACCCCTGCACTTGCACTACAATCAAAATTGGACTGGCAATAGCCAAAGCTGTTTCTACAATGATGACAATTATTCAGGGAAGACTTCTTAGGAATACTCAGAAAAGACAGAGCTCAATATTGCAACTTGCTGGTCACATAGCACTTATCTGATTAAACGTACACCTTCCTATATATTGATATGAAGATATATAGTTAACTTTGCTCTGTTTTAGAAAGTGGAGATGGACAACATAATACTGAGATTGTAGCTAATGCTTTGGAGATATGCACTGAACTCCCAATTAGGCTGCCAGTGGAATACAAGTGTACATATTATATTGAGATAGAAATATAATCTCAGTAACACTGAGCATGACAACCCGGGTGGACTGATGGAAAAAAGAAAACTTCGAAGTCACAGGAATGCAACCTAGAGTCCAAAGCCAATCTTGTCAATGTGTGTCTTTGGACCCACAGGGAATATGTTTAAGTCATCTTATCTCGGAAATAGACAATTAGTTCCAGAGGTTTGATTCAGTTTGGAGTGGCTGTAACTCGGGATGAAGCAGTATGCGTCACTTGATTGGCTAGGACTGCAGGCACTGGACTTGAGAATAATATGGAGCAGGGGTGGGATATCACATAACGTTCTAATAGGGTTAGACAGGGCAAATGCAACAGGGTTGTTCCTGATGACCGGGGAGACAAGATCGAGGGGAGGCGGTGGGGGTGGGTGGTGGGGGTTGTTTGGGGTGCGGGAGGGGTGGGTGCAGTTAATCATTTAAGAGCATGGAGCAATTTGCTTTGGACAGAAATGAAGAGACATACCTTCACCTAGAGAGTGGTGAGTGGCATGTTTCTGCCAGAAAGGTGTTTGAGGCCAAAACATTGGATGCTTTCAAAAAGGAATCAAATATAATTCTTAGGGCTAAAGGGTCAACCAGTATGAGTAGAAAGCCTGAGGGGGCTGAGTAACTTCTCTCTCTATCAAAGGACAGGCAATCTTTGGAACACTCTTCCCAAGCGAGCAGTGGACATGGACCACTGAGTAAATGCTTAACAACAGAGATGTTGCCTATGGGGTGGCCAGACAGAATAGCGGAATTCAGTCTCGAATCAGGTTGAAGAAGAGCTTACGCCCGAAACGTCGATTCTCCTGCTCCTTTGATGCTGCCTGACCTGCTGCGCTTTTCCAATAACACATTTTTCAGTTCATTTTCATGTTCACAAAAGCATTCCTCCACTTAAAAAAAACACAACTAATAAAAGTTACAATTAACACAGCCACACATTCAGAGAAGACATTGAACCTGGAAAAATATGCATCTTAATATTATACCTCTAGAAACCAGATGAGGTGAAAGCAATGGAACATTTTATGAAGGAGACTGATATAGTTCTTATGGTTAAAGGGATCAAAGAGTATGAGCACTTTGGATGTAAGTTTGCTGCTGAGCTGGAAGGTTGATTTTCAGACGTATCATTGGTGAAGTGCTGGTGTTTTGTACTGCTTCCTATTTATGTTTATTGGTTCCCTTGGGTTGGTGATGCCATTTCCTGTGTTGGTGATGTGTTCTCCTGTTTCTTTTCTCAAAGGGTGGTAGATGGGGTCCAAATCGACATGTTTGTTGATAGAGTTTCTATTGGAATTCCATGCTTCTTCGTATTCTCGGCAATGTGTCTGTTTGGCTTGTCCAGTAAAAGTGATGTCCTTCCTCCTCTGAATGTAAGGATGCTAGTGATAGTGGGTCATGTCTTTTTGTGGCTAGTTGATGTTTATTATTCCTGGTGGATAGTTTTCTGCCTGTTTTTCCAATGTAGTGTTTGTCCACATCTTCTCAAAACTCACTAGTATGACGAGGAAGGAGGAAGTGGGGATTGAGTTGGATGATCAGCAATATTGGATGTTGCACATTGGAACAGACAGGAGGGACTGAATCACCTATTCCTACTCCTATTTTCAAAGTTTCCATATTTAGCATTCACTGTCATAATGGTCAGTCAGGGCTGTACAAAAGCAATCCTGCCCCAGAGATGTGAAATAATATCTCTCAACAGGTTGATCCAAAAATATCAACACTGAATTTAATGATAGATTCAGTAAAATATTATATGTAATTTTGTCTTGATATTCAAAGTGGAAAAGTGACTATGTATTTAATACCACAGTTGTCTTTGTGACTGAGTGAGTTGTATCAAGCAATTACACGTGAGAGAATTGAGAGATGCACCTGCAGAATGGAGCTGGTACCTGCTGCCGCTAACACCCTGCTCATTCTCGGTCGTGCATGTGATTAGCTTTTCGAATCCAATGAGATGAATCAGTGTTCGAGATGCCTGAAACAGGCCTGGCATAGACTCTAATATCTGAAGAGTTTCCGGTGATCTTTTTCCCACTGAGGGTCCATGTGATGTTTACTAGGGGATTGGCTCTGGATCTGCAGGTTCAACTGAGTCATTCTTGTAACTGGTACAGATTGGACCAATACTATTCCGTGTTTCCTTGCAAAATGAAGCAACAGTGATCGAATGTTGAGCCTATTAACCATGCAATCAGAATATATATATATTGAAGTGCTCTTTTCAATTGACTAATTACAGGTGATAAAGAAATTCAAGTATGAAATACTTACAATAAAGGAAGAAAGCCTTTGGGCCACGAAGTCTGCACAAACCCTCTGAAAAGCATGCCACCCAGTCCCATCCCCTCACCTGCTCCCATACCTCACATTTCCTCTGCCTAATCCACTGAGCACGCGCATCCCTGAACGTAAAAGAACAACTTAGCATGGTCAATCCCCCTAATCAGCACATCTCCAGGAGAAAATTGGAGCACCTAGCCGAAACCCATGTAGATATGGGGAGAATTTGAAAACTGCACGTAGTCACCCAAGGCTGGAAACAAACCCAAGTGTTGGTGCTGTGGGGCAGCAATGCCAACCACTGAACCACTTGTTTATTGAGGTTACTGAAGTTAAGTATCAAACATAATTTTAGATCCTTGTTGATCATTTGAATTTGACAAAGTTAAAAGCACACAATATTCCAACAGTCAAACAGGTCAAAATAAACTTGTTGGACTATAACCTAGTGTTGTGTGATATTTAACTTTGTCCACCTCAGTCCAACACAGGTACCTCCCAGTCATCCCAGCACTAGATTATGTTCCTTGCTTACTCGATGCAGAACACGATATTTAGATCATTTTCTGATGCCAGTGGAAAAGTTATTAACTATGGAAGGGAACAACATTCGATTCTCAGAATCTCTGCTGGTATTCAGCCAGGTCGTCCTTTTTAGCACGTTAATGTTATTCTGTGATGACATAATTGGTTATATTTACTTTACAATGTAATTGATTCTGTCAATCTCAGTTTTGAGCTGTTTCCTTTTTCAGTTGAATGGTTGCTTCACTGAAATGAAAGACTGAAGCTGTTAGCTGCCAGAATGGTTGAGTCAAGGCTCGAAACAGCTGAGACCTCTGTGGCATGCATGTTTGTCAATGCTCAGTGTTGGGACATTGTTTCCCAACTCATGACTTCCTGAATCGTGAAGGACAGCAGTGGCAGATACATGGGCATACCACACACTACAGGTTCCGCTGGATGGCACGCATCGTTCAGACATGGAAGGAGTTCGTTGCTGATGCAAAGGTGCTGGGTCAAAGTGTTGACAACCCTTCCCTACCCTCACTGTGGGTGCTACACACTCCAGGAACATCTAGGGTTCAGGAAAGCAGATTGTTCTCTCTTTTGACAGGGACATTACAAATATCCAATAAATATTGTGCCAGTTAGCAATAACCAGATGAGGTGATGAAGGCTGACGCAATTACAACATGGAAAAAAACATATTAAAGAGTATATGAATAGGGAGAGTTTCGAGGGATATGGGTCAACTGCTGCCAAAAAGGGCCTAACTCAGTTTGGAGTGTCTGGATGACGCAGCTAAGTTTGACTAAAGGATCCTTTTCTGTGCTGTATAACTATAATTTCTGCAATCTAACGCTCGCCGGGATTGACCTATTATCAGGTCACTAACGCTATAAGCATTCTCTTTCGTGTTTTCCTATGAAGTTTAACAGCTGAATAATTCAAATGCAGCAAAGACTTAATATCGCAGTACTAATCTATTTTCCCAATCAAATCGGAAATAACAATAATGCAACATTAATATTCGCTTGGGAATTCGAAAGACTATATAAACGTTTTTGAACACAGTAATAATGTGTTTTGGCTTCATCACCCAGGGACAGAAGCTGCATTCGGAAAATGCAGCATTTGTTTACCACTGTTGATAAAGTATATTACATCTCTATTGCTGTTATTGCTGTCCCTGGTAAGTTTTTCTTAAACTTATTCAAAAGAAGTGGGCATCGCTGGATAGGCCAGTACTTATGGCAAAGAGGGAAAGTTTAAGAGTCAGCTACATTACTCTGGGTCTGCAGTCAAATTCAGACTGACCAGGTAAGAGTGGCAGTTTCCTTCCCTCAAGGGACTTAGTGAACCAGATGATTTTCTTTTTGCATCAATCAACAATGGATCACGGTCCATTAAACTCTACATTCCAGATTTTTGTTTTCATTGAATTTAAATCCCAGCATCTGGCATGTGTTTGAAAGGTGTGTCTCCAGTACATTACTGGAGTCTTTGAATAAATAGTCCAAGGAAAATGCCACTAGGCAATTGCCTGCTTTTAGCGGCATTTGTAAATTTGCATAATATCGTGCAGTGGAATACCATGCCACCACGCTTATATTTTTCTCGAAACATTTGCCTTTGTACAATGGGGTTCACTGTGGATCAGTTGGCACTACCAGAATCAAATATGCATTGCCAAGATTGTTGTAAGTTTTGACTTGTCATACTGTAGTTGTTTAAATTGAGTTGAGGAAATGCAAGGAAGCCTTTTCTTGTTTAACAAATCGAATCCCCGTTTATGTTTGTTGAACAATTTAGGTTTTTCATTCAAAGAATACTTTAGAGGAAGAAGCAGTGGTATGACCTAATCGGAAGAAGTTACACGAAAGCAGTGAAAACCATTCATTAACTTATCACCAGTACAAAGTGTGTATATCCAATCTTCACCATAACCCATGATTCGAAATATAGTTTCAAGAAAGTTTCATAATGTGTGGTTATAAATGTGGAAAGGAAGATCATGGCAGGATTTGTGTATTTAATAGTATCGTCCTGGAGAGTGTTGCCAAACAAAGAGACCTTGGGATGCAATTTTATATTTCATTGAAAGCGTGTTGTTCAGATAGGATAGTGAAAGAGGCGTTGGGTGCACGCGTCCTAATAGGTCAGTGCATTGAGAAAATGATTGAGAGGTCATGTTGCAGCTATATACAACATTGGCTACATCGCTTTTGGAATACTATTTGTAATTCTGGTCTCATTGCTCTTGGAAAGATGTTGTCAAACTTGGAACAATGCAAAAAATGAATTACAAGTGTGTAGTCGGTGTTGGACAGATTAAGTTATATTCAAGAGTGTGGTGCTGGAAAAGCAGAGCAGGTCTGGCAACATCCGAGGAGCAAGAGTTTTTGGGCAAAAACCCTTCATCAGGTCGACTCTCCTGCTCCTCGGATTCTGCCTGACCTGCTCTGCTTTTCCAGCACCACACTCACGACTCG
Organism: Chiloscyllium plagiosum; assembly: GCF_004010195.1. Classification (NCBI taxonomy): domain Eukaryota; kingdom Metazoa; phylum Chordata; class Chondrichthyes; order Orectolobiformes; family Hemiscylliidae; genus Chiloscyllium; species Chiloscyllium plagiosum. The sequence goes on from NC_057756.1 coordinate 7,350,383, forward strand.
AAACTGCAGCATCTGCAGTACTCACTTTCGCCTTCTTGGAGTTATATATGAATCTGAATAGGTGTGGTTATTTTCCCTGGACTGTCACAGTCTGAGCGCCACGGATAGGGTGAATATTCAATGCATTTTCCCCAGGTGACAGAAATCCAAAGCTAGGAGCATTCGTTTATGGTAAGGGGGAAAGATTTTAAAGAGACCCAAGGGTAAACTTTTTCATGCAGAGTGTGGTGCGTATATGGCAAGGGTTACCAGAGGAATTGATGGAGGCTGGCACAATTAAAACATTTAAAAGACATTTGGATGTGTGCATTTTTAGGAAGGTTTAATGTGATTTGGGACAAATTCTGGCATGTCGGACCAGAGTAATTTAGGATATCTGTTCAGCATGGGGAAGTTGGCTGGAAAGGTCTGTTTACGTGCTATACATCTTTGTGACCCTAAGTGACTGAAAGTGATTGTTAGGCGTGTGGAGTGTAAAATAGACAATTGTTTGTATACAACGAGATTTATTCCCGTTGTGGTCTGAACTGTGGGTGGGGGGAATTGGAGCTGCTGTTTGGAGGGGTAATTAGGCAGGCTGAGAGTGTGGGTGCCATGCCCTTACTCCAGATGGCGAGAAATTTTGACTTGGAGAGTACGAGACCACCTGGGTGAGGGGATAAAGATCGACAGGACAGATATGGTGTGTGTGGAGATACAGAGAAAGGATGGAGAGTTGGCCTGTAGGGCAGAGTGTGAGCCACAAAGTGGGAACATCATGTAGAAAATATATGAAATGAGGTTTTTCTATAGAAAATCGCGAGGTGGTGTAGCCTCTCTCGTTATCTCCTCCTGGGTTCTTCTTCTCACTTCTTCACTTATACTGGTGTTGCCCATCCCATTCTGTCTCCTTCTGTCCATATGTCAGTCATTGAATGGAACAGAACCCCTACGGTGTGGAAAGAGGCCATTCAGCCCAACAAGTCCACACCTACTGAGTCCGCCACGCTATTCCTGTAACTTTGCATTTTCCATGGCTAACCTACCTAACTTATACATCTTTGGACTGTAGGAGGAAACCAGGACACCCGGAGGGAGCTCATGTAGGCGCAGGGAGAATGTGCAAACTCCGCACAGGGAGTCGCCCAATCAAAAGTGTGTTGTGAGGCTGCAAAGCTAAACATTGAGCCACCGTGTCCTTTGCACTGTCCATGCCTCTGTCTGAACCACTCCCTCTCTTGGTCGTCTTTCTGGCTATATTAAAATGGGATAAATATTTATAACAAATAGAATCGTACGCCCTCTTCATGATGAAGAGTGAATATTGTTGGGGTTCTGAGCTGTGGTCAGTCAGATAAATTTTCATTTGGGATTTGTACATTAGACACACGTGTCATGGCTTCTCAAATAGATTAGATTACTTACAGTGTGGAAACAGGCCCTTCGGCCCAACAAGTCCACACCGACCCGCCGAAGCGCAACCCACCCATACCCCTACATTTACCCCTTACCTAACACTACGGGCAATTTAGCATGGCCAATTCACCTGACCTGCACATCTTTGGACTGTGGGAGGAAACCGGAGCACCCGGAGGAAACCCACACAGACACGGGGAGAACGTGCAAACTCCACACAGTCAGTCGCCTGAGGCGGGAATTGAACCCGGGTCTCTGGCGCTGTGAGGCAGCAGTGCTAACCACTGTGCCACCGTGCCGCCCACAAATAGTGGGGCTCGATGATCAAACCAAACTGAGTTGGGCAAAATGTTAGATATGAAATCCACATCGGAAGTCTAACCTGTTTGTAAATGCTTTGAAGTGCTGCAGTGTGTCGCAGACTGGAGTCAAAGCAATAGAGCAGCATTTACACGTTTTGTGAGGTTGAACTGGAACTATTGTAACACACGTTGGCAGAGGCTAATTAGTTAAATAAATCTTGTTATTATGGGCATGTGAAGGATACACCGATCCTTGGGCCATTTTTTAAGTTGGTGACATAGAAGACGTCTGTGACTCATTTCCCAGAGCAATGGCTCAGTGAGTGACCCCCAAGCTGTGGTCTGATGTGGACAATCGCTGATGTATAATTGCCATCGAATGGGCAACGCTCGTTGGGTTTTCCACTGAGTTCTTCAGAACTGAATCCAAAATGATGTGACAGCTTTTACTGACTTGGTTTAAGATCTACATTCTCACTTACCTCTGTGTTCAATGGATGGTGTGTCAAATTGGCTGCAGAAGCAATAACAACTGTGTCTCTTTTCTTCTTCCTGAAAAATGACAAAAATTGTTAAAGATTTTCAGAAAGATGCTTTTAAAAAAGTAATATAATGTGCACAATAATCAATAGAAGTGAGTCCTTCAGAGGTTTGGCATTCTGTGTGCACCATCAGCTTTGTTAAGCCAGGAAAACAAAATCTTAAACATAATTATTCTAATTTTTTCTGTGGCTCAGAGAAGTAATGGATCAGCAATTGACCTGTGCTATGCCCACAAGCGGGCGTAATCTTTTATCAATCCACTCTTGTGAGCAGTTAGGAACATAAATTGTTGTGGTCAAGTTATATCATAGGATCCACACTGTGTAGAAACTGGCCATTCGACCAACAAAGTCCACACAGATACTCCAAAGACCTTCAGACCCACCCCTATCCCCTACACTACATTTCACGTGCCCAATGTCCCCAAACTGCACATTCTTGGACAGGATAGGCAATGTACTACGGCCAATGCATCTAACAACTTTGGGTGGTGGGTGGAAACATGAGCACCTGGTAGAAACCCACGCAGACCTGAGGTGAACGTCAAACTCCACACAATCACCCAAGGTTGCAATCGAAACTGGATTCTGGGTGTTGTGAGACAGCAGTGCTAACTACTGAGCCGCCGTGCCACCCTATCTGGCTGAGTCACCCCCTCTGGGCTAGTGGATTCTACATTGAAGTCCCGCCTGTGCCTAGAGTTTAGGACAATGTACCTGAACAGATTGATTAATCTTGCAACCTGTACACCCAGAAATTTAATTCTTTATGGGGCTCCTATAATTGATCTTTGGAGCAGAAAGCTGGGGGCTCAAGTCCTCTCTGCTGAGAAGTATAACAATAGGTTGATGAGAAATATTGAGAAATAGCCACTCCCCTATTTAATTTCCTCCATTGTAATTCTCAACTCAGTTGCCATATGAGACTCTCAGAATAAAGCTTCTTAACTGAGACTTCCACATATGCGGTCATCTGATGCAATCAACCCGAAGGGCAGACGATGATACCTGAGTTTATACATACCTGACAATAGCACATACCTCAGCACTTTCACTGCAATCAGAATCAAAGTGATAATGGCCAAAGCTGTTCCTACAATGATGACAACTATCCAGCGAAGCCTTCCTAGGTATATTCAGAAAAAAACAGTACTGTAAAATTACAACTTAGTAATGGCATAACAATTACCTGAATGAAAGTATGCCTTCCTATATATTGACATAAAAATGTATAGTTAAAGTCACGCTGAAGATGGACAAGAAATCCTGAGATTGTAGACAATACTTTGGAGATATACAATGTATTACTTTCCCAATTTCAATGATTTCCCATTGGAATCCTGGTAGAATGCATATCTAAACCTTACATTTTGGATTGATATATAGTCTCAGTAATGCTGAGCTTGACAACCCACATACATTGAAGGAGAACAGAAACATTGAATTCACGGAAATGGACCCGACAGTCGCAACTCCATCTTGCCAATATGTCACTTCAGATCCACAGTCACATGTCTACCTCACTTCACTTCTGAAATTGGAGAAAGCGAGGACTGCGGATGCTGGAAAGTCAGAGCCGAAAAGTGTCAAGCTGTAAAAGTACAGCAGGTCAGGTAACATTCAAGGAGCAAGAGAGTCGATATTTCGGTCCCTTCATTAGGAATATGAAGGAGAAGGTTGCAGAGAGACAAATAAGGGTGTGGCCTGGGGGGAAGGTAGGTGGGAAGGTGATAGGTAAATGCAGGTGGGAAGTAATTGTGATACGTTGGAGTGGCGGGTAGACTGGATAGGTAGGAAGGATGATGGGCAGTTAGGGCAGGTCAAGAGGACGGTGTTCCAAGAGGAGGATTGGATCTGTAATAAGATGGGGAGAAGGGAGATTCGCACACTGGAGAAATCAATGTTGATGCCATGTGGAAGATGAGGCGTTCTTCCTCTATTTGGCATATGGCTTTGATTTGGTGATGGATGAGGCCCAAAACTTGCATGTACAGGGACAGGTCAACGGGGTTGTTTGCTGTGTGCATCCCTGATGTTAGCTGACCAACTCCACGAGTTGACATTCTGTCTCTCCTATGTAGACGAGACTAGATCGAATGCAAGAGATGGAATGGATGAGATGGGTGTGCAGGAAAATCTCCACTGAGTTGAAAAGATCTTCAGGTCTTTGGGCAGAGGTATGGGGGGAGATGTGGGCGCAGGTTTTACACCTCTTGTGGTAGCAAGGGAAGGTGGCAGGTGTGGAGGATGGTTGGTGGACAGAGCCGTGGACCTATTGAGGGAGTCATGAAGGAATTGTCTCTGCAGAGTATAGATATTGGTGGGAAGGGAAAGATGTCTTTGGTGGTACAGTCTGAATGAAGATGGTGGAAATGGCAGAGGATAACACGCATTATCCAGAGATTTTTGGGTGGAAGATGAGCACCCAGGGTTTTCTAACTTATTGCACTTGGAGGGGTGGGGTTAAAGTGTGGAGGTGTGGGAAATGGAGGAGTTGAGCTCGTGGGAGAGGAAACTGTGGTACTTGAAGTAGGAGAACATATTGGATGTCCTGCAGTGGCATTGCTCCTCCTGGGAGGCTTAATGACAGAGGAGGAGGAATTGGGAGTAAGGGTTTGTGTTTTTTATTGAAGGCGGCATGGGAAGAGGTGTAGTCCAGGTAGCTGTGGGCATTGGTCCAATTGAAATAAATGTCCGTGGTGAGTTGGTCACCGGAGACTGAGATGAAGAGGTACGGAAAGGAGAGGCAGGTATCGGAGATGGCCTGTGTGAACTAGCAGTCAGGTAGAAGGTGTTAATTTGATGAACTGTTCAACGTACTTGTGGGAGCATGAGGTGACGTGGATATAATCATCAATGCAGCAGATGAAAAGATGGGGGATCTTGCCAGTGTAACTGCAGATGATGGACTGTTCCACATATCCTACGAAGAGGTAGGCATAGCTGAGGGCCCATGTGGATTCTCATGGCTACCCCTCTGTTCTGGATGAGGTGGGAGGATTGGAAGGAGCCATTGTTGCTGGTGAAGGGCCAGTTCCACCAATCGAATGACTGTATCAGTGTAAGGGGACTGGTTGGGACTTTGCTTCCCAAGTAGACCAGTAGGGGTCGCTCCCTTCAGTTTAAGCAGTTAGATTCAGTTAGGCATGGGCGTAACAGCTGCTGATTATGAAGGGAGACTGGACTCTCTGGGAGTACAGTCACTGGACTTGAGAAGCACCTGATGATGGAAGGGGAGCGGATCTCATAAAAATATTTAAAATTGTAACAGGGCAAGACAAGGCAAATGCAGGAGAGTCCAGAACCTGGTGAGGGTGGGGGTTCATCACTTAAGAGTACAACGTAGTCTACTTAGGCCTGAAATGAGGAGACATTTCCTCACCCAGAGAGTGGTGAGTCTGTGAAATTTCTGCAAGAGAAATGATTGAGGGCAAAGCTTTGCATGCTTTCAAGAAGGGGTTGGATATTGCTCTTAGGGCTTAAGGGATCAACTGATATTGGTAGCATGTCCGAGGGGACTGAGTAACCTCTCTCTCAGCGGATAGGCATTCTTTGGAACACCCTTCCCAGCGGGCAGTTGGCGTGGGCCAACGAATAAATTAAAAGATTTGGTATGCTTTTGCTCAATAAAAGAGACACAGTTGAGGGAATAGACAGGCACAATTGTGCAATTCAGTCCAGAACCAGAATGAATGTGGTCTTATTAAATGGTGCGGGAGGGTCGATGGGCCAATTGGCCTACTCCTGCTTGCATTCATTAAACCAACTGAATGACAGCCAGTAACATGTTCTGTAACATTGAGAGGAGATTCTGACATCAAAGAGAACCAAGCTAATATTATTATCCTGGTCATTTCAATTTTAGTGTTCTCCCACTTCATATAAATTCATTTTGACGACAACTAGTAAACGTTACAAGTAACACAGCCACATGTTCAGAGAAAACATTAAACTGGGTATGTTATATATCTTTTGTATCTTCAGAAAGAAGATGAGGCCAAAACATTGAATGATTTTTTTTCCTGAAGGAGACAGACATAGTTCTTCTGGTAAAAGGGATCAGAGAGTATCAGGAGAAAGCGGGAACAAGGGACTGAGTTGGATGGTCAGCAGTTATCATATTGCATGTTTGAATAGACTGGAGCGGTGAAATTGTCTATTCCTCTACGTTTCTTTGTTTGGCATTCACTATCATAGTGGTCAGTCGGGGCTGGACATAGGCATATCTGCCCCAGAGGTGTGAATAACATCTCTCAACAGATTGATTAGAAAATAGAATCACTGAATTTGATCGTGGATTCAATAAAGCATTATGCATAATTTTAGTTTGCTGTGCTTAGTGGAAAAGAGACTACGGAATTAATATTATAGTTTACTTCATGAAGGAGTAAGCTGTCTCTAAGAATTACATGTAAGAACGTTCAGAGATGTACCTGTTGAATGGAGATGGTACCAGCTGACACTTACACCCTGCTCATTCTCTGCCATGCATGAGACTAGCTTTCCGAATCAGTTAGGTGAATCAGTGTCAGGGAGCTCTGAAATAGGCCATGATTAACTGTCCAGGAATGGATTGTAATATCTGAAGAGTTTCTGGTGATCTCTCTCCCACTGATGGTCCATGTGATGTTTACTGGGGGATTGGCTCTGACTCTACAGGTACAAGTGAGGCCAATCTTGACATCAGTGCAGGTCGGACCAGATACTATTATAGGTGTTCCTATTAATGGGAAGAACAGTTTCAAATGATAAGCCTTTTAATCGTACAGTTGTAACATTTACATTGAAGAGCTCTTTTTACTGACGAACTACAGAAGATGGTGGAATTAAATTATGGAATACTGACAGTGCAGAAAGAGGCCATTTGGCACATCAAGTCTGCACCAACTCTCCAAAAGCCATTCCACATAGTCCCATCCCCTCACTCTCTCCCATGGTTAACCCACTTAGCCTGCACGTGTCTGAACATGACAGAGCAATTAAGCATGGCAAATCCACTTAGTATACACATCTTCAGCAAGAATCTCAAGCAGCCAAAGGAAACTCACACAGACATGAGGAAAATGTGCATACTTCGCACAGCAACCCAAGATTGGAATCAAACTCAGGTCTTTGGCACTGAGAGGCAACAGTGCCAACCACTGAAACTGTGCCAACTTATTCATTGATAGCAATTTACTTATCAAGTTTGTTCAAGTGAAATGTCCCGGATAATTTCAGATCCTTGTAGATCAGTCGAATTTCAGGGGGGCATCAGAAGCATAAGTTTACGTTGCCAGCTAACCTGGCACAGAACATTATGTTTAAATCAGTTTCTCAGCCAACGGAAGAATCAGACAACGGAAGGAAGAACCATTTCTCCCTTAGAAACTCTACTGGTATTCAGACTGTGATGCCTGTTCAGCATTTGAACGTTGCATCATTGGCATCATTGGCATTCTAACTTCAAAGCAGAATTGTATTTGGGCAATCACAGTTTTGAGTTGCTCCCTTTTTCAGTTGAGCTCTTACTTCACTGAAATGAAAAAGTGAATCCTGGCATGCTTGAGTCAAGTGGAGAGCAGATGCCTAGACACTGTATACGGGTGTCATATAGTAAGTGACTGCAAATTGGTGAGAACCACGTGAAATGCAAGTTTGACATTGAATGAATAGCATAAATATAATGTTGTACTTACATTGGCCATGCAGCACGGTGACCTTTGTGGCATTTTGTTTCATTTTCAAGGGAAAAAAAAATTGTTATGTACACATTTTATGAGTAAAGTGCACCTTTGGAAAATGATATCAGTCTCAGCAGAAAGAATATTTGCAATGATAGAGTTAGTTGTCTGAGTAATGGAGTAACTATCTGCAGCAATTAAATTTCAGGGCATGTGTTATGGAACAGGCCAGATATCCTCAAAATATTATAAGAAGGTAGCCTAGACTCTAACATTTCTTATTTTAAATGCACATGTGATGCAGATATCCCAGGTCTGATGCAGCGAAACCCTCAGCTTTAAGCAAAATATAACTTATTTAAACGCTGTAGTTAAAACATGAACACAAGAATACAAAATTTAAAATAACTATTGGAAAACTTAACTGACTCAATTTGATAACTTAACTAAGGGGTTGTTCCAATTCCCATACCTTCCTATAAACATACTCATAGGCAAAAGTTAAATTTAAACAATGTTACCCAAAGGCAGGAGAGATTTAAGAGAGAGAAGCCAGTCACAAATCATCTGCTGAAGCATGGAACCTTTTTGCACTGTAGCAGCTTCTGCTGCAGCTACCAGCAGCTTCTCTGCTACAACTAAACCAAACAAGTTAAAAAGTTCGAACGGGGAGAATTGGCCGTCTCGCCAGCGATTGTTAAAGTATCCAGACATATTGGCACCTCTGCTTTTACGACCTCTCTTGAAAAAAACCCTAAGGACAAATTAACTCTGTTCGAGTGACTGCATTGTCACAAATTTCAGAAGCATAAGTTTCAATGCCAAAAGGCAGAAAGATTTGAAAATTTCGCCGTGAACTGATACGTGGCAAGAAGGAATTGACTGACACGAAGGCCGGGCAATTCTGATAAGAGATAATCTAACCATTGCCTTTTAGCAATCGATGGCATTACCATGATTAAATTATCAATATTCAACATTCCGGGGTTACCATTGACCAGATATTATACGAGGCTTACCAGAAAAATACAGAGACTGCAAGGGCAGTCAAGAGTTGGGAACACTGCAGCGGGTAAATCATCTACTGACTTAATAAATCCAATCCACCATGTACAAGGCTCAAGTCAGGAGTGTAATGGAATATTCCTACTTGTCTGGACAAGGGCAGTTCCAACAGCACTAATGAGGCTTGACACGATTCAGGATGAAGAAGCCTGCTTAATTGGCACCACATCCAAAAAGAACGTTTCCCTCTACCACCAACACTTAGTAGCAGCAATGTGCACCATCTTTGACATGCACTGCAATAATCCTCAAAGCTGCATTAGCACCATCCAAACCCATGACCATTACCAACTAGAAGACCAACAGAGCAGTTTCATGGGAACAACGTTGCCTGCAAGTCTCCCTACAACATCCTCACGATCCGGACTTGGCAATATATTGCCATTACTTCAGTTTTGCTGAGTAAAAGATGTCAAAATCCCTCCTGAATGGCATTCTGACAGTACTCACAGCACATAGGCTGCAAGTATTAAAGAAGGCAACTCACCACCACTATCTCAAGTGTAATTAGGGATGATCAAAAAATAATAGCCCGACCAGCGGCACCCACATTCCACAGATAAATTAAATATAAGGTTTGGATGCACCTGTTGAATTGAGTTGGTATTTTCTGACACTAACGCCATTCTCACTCTCTACCTTACACATAGTCAGCTCTTCAGATCCATTTAGGTGAGTCAGTGTTAGAAAGCTCTAAAATAGAACATTATTCTTTGTCCAGGAATAGACTCTAAATTCTAAAGTGTTCCTCGTGATGTTTTGCCCATTTGTATTCCATGTGATGGTTACTGGAGGTTTTGCTCTCACGATGCATGTACAAGAAGCCTCTTTCTTGGTGTTGGTGCATTTTGGACCTTATACTACGTAGGCATCATCTAACAAAAAAGGAACAGATTCTCGCTATCATGGTTGCAATCATCCACATGTATTCTTCCATTGTGGAGTGTATTCTACTTAACTAACTGGAGAAATTCAAGAAATTATCACTGCTAACAATTTAAACACCAAGACATAATGGCAGTGGTGATCATCATCAATAGTGTGCTGTTGTCAAGCCAAAGTGAAGAATTATATGATGTTAGGCCTACTATAACTTGCAATCCCATTGGTTCTTGAATATGCTGCTTCAAAAGAAAATCTCAAAATATTTTAAGAACATCTCTTTGTCCATCTATCATTAGTAGTCGATACATGAAACCCTCCATGATTATCTTTTTGACTAGCTCTCAGATTTCTTTAATCATGTCCGAGCGTACCATGCACCCACAGTTAAGGGGGCTGCACACGAATACCATACATACTTTTTGCATTTTATCACTACATACAGATACCAAAATCTGTTTCCACATCTTGATTTTATGAACTTAGGTCATGCTTTCTTCTTGGGAAAATGTCATAATTGGTTAACAAAGACACCCAATAGACTTTCTTCTAGATTCCTGTCATTCCTGAATGTCCTGAATTTTTCACGGTTCATGTTCCAAATAATGTCATCATGGAGCTATGTCTCTGCGAAAGCTACTAGATCATACTGATTCATTTATCCTCGCGCTCTCAGATCATCTGCTTTATTTCAGATGTGATCTTCAGTCGGATGCACAGTCTACAGCTTCATCCTTTTTTTGTCTTAATAACTTCTAATCTTATCTGTTGTTTTAATCTTAAATTTATACTCTTCCTGGCACTTCTTTTTATCATTTCTTTGTATTTTGCCTTAACTCGCTCTTTGATTTAACACATCATTCCAAAGTTGATATTTTCTCTCCCTATTCTGTTTTAAATCCTCTATACTTTCCTAACTAGCACACAGTAAGAACACTTGACCCAATCAGTTCAGATGGAGTCTGTCCCATTGGTACAGATTCCAGTTTCTTTATTTCTGGTGACAGTACCCTTAAAACCGGCACACGCTTGTCTCACATCAGTCTTTCTGTCACGGGTATCATTCTCTTCTTCGACCTGTGGAAATTTGTGTGAAGCTGATGCAATAATGCAGAAACTGTGACTTTTGAGGTCCTGCCAGTTAATATGCTGTCGAGCTCCTCACAATAGCTTTGCAGAACATTTTTCTTTGCACTGCCCCTCTTACTGGTACCTAAACCGGCAATCAAGCATAGATTCTCCTCCATCCTAGGAAAGCTTCTGGTGAGTCATAAGCTAATATCCCAAACCATCGTAGAAAGCAGCCGTCTGGACTGATGTTCATTGCTGTGGGCGAAGGAAGTTATAGAGCCATGAACAATAGAAGAATCATGGAGCAGAATAAGGCCATTTGGCCCATCATTTCTGTAGCACATCTCCAAATTAGCAATGTGACATGGTGCAATACTCTTGCCTCTTCCCCATACCCTTGTGTGTTGTTTCTACTTAAATAATTATCTAACTCCATCTTGAAGGTTTCAGTTTAACTTGCTGATGTCAAACAACCTCAAAATTCTATATTACCCCCAAAACCACTGCATTCCTATTTACTGAGAATCGTTTTCCCCACCCCACCACACATTTTGCTTGAATAATGCTCTTTATTGCAGTCCTTTTGTCATTTATCTGAACGATCCCACTCTTATTGAGGCAACTTGAAATGCTCTCATGTGTGGTCAATTGCAAATGGTGAGAATCCTGTGTTCCTGTCCTTTGGCTCCTCTTACCTGCCTCACTTGTAGTCATAGTCACAGTCAAAGTCTCTTGTTCCTGAATAATCAGTGTTGCTGAACAAAGAAACCTTGGAGTGCAGTTTCATAGTTCCTTGAGAGTGGACTCACAGGTAGATAAAATAGTGAAGAAGGCGTTTTTTATGCTTTGCTTTATTAGATATGGCTTTGACTTTAGGAGTTGCCCGGTCGTGTTCTGGCTGTACGGGATATTAGTTCCATCATTTCTGGTCTCCCTCCTATCGAAAGGATGCTGTTGAAACGTGAAAGGTTTTAGAAGAGATTTACAAGTGTGTTTCCAAGGTTGGAGGATTTGTGCTACAGGGAGAGGCTGAATAGTTTGCGACTGTTTTCCCTGGAGTGTGAGAGGCTGAGGGGTAATCTTATAGCGGTTTATAAAATCATGAGGGGCATGGATAAGGTAAATAGACAAGGTCTTTTGCCTGGGGTGGGAGAGTCCAGAACCAGGTTTAGGGTGAGAGGGGAAAAATTTTAAAGTGACCTAAGGGGTAACTTTTATTCATTCAGAGGGTGGTGCATGTATGGAATGAGCTGCCAGAGGAAGTGGTGGAGGCTGGTACTATTAAAATATTTAAAGGCATCTGGATGGGTATGTGAGTAGGAAGCACTTAAAGGGATATGGGCCAACTACTGGCATCGGGAAATACATTAGGTTAGGATATCTGTTCAGCATGGACGAGCTGAACCAAAATGGTCTGTTTCTATGCTGTACATTTCAATGGCTTTTAACTCTCATGACCAAATCAGATGCCCCAAAATTTAAGAGATGTGCATACCTCCTGCTACTGAAAATCCAGATGAATCTTGGATACACACACCAACAGGTTTAGGGTCAACTTCTTCACTGCTACTATTAGACTGCTGAATTGACTATTGTAAATTCAAATAATTTTGATGTGGCTTTGCACACCCTTGTGCAGGGGTAACCTTGCATGGCGCGTTGTGTCTAAGCATCCTGTGATCTGAATATCCTTGTTGGCTATGGCCTGCCTGTACCAGTCGCAAAACAGAACATTTCACTGTACTTAAGTATATGTGACTACAATAAAGCAAATCAAATTAATTCAAATCAAACAATGTTTCCATCCTCCTGATGTATCACAGTGTTTTCAGTTCATATAATATGAGTGGAAGGTTTTTGAAATCCATATGTAAATTTAAGACGGGTTTGCTCTGGACAAACTGACATTTAGGAACTCCCACGTGCTGCAGCTGTGATCCATTACCATTCCTACCGTCCTTATTATGTTCTTAAAAACAACACAATTGCTTTATATATTCAGTGTGTTGTTATATTACATATCAACCTTACTAAAAAATCGTGGACTATGTCGAAATTTAGGGATGGAAGAAGCCTGATCACTTAAAAGACTCTCAGCAAATAAGCAGCTATATCATCATAGCAGACAAACATTCAAATCTTGTGGCTGGAAATGTTTAGGCTAAAGCAAAACCAAAAGAACATCTCTTTCCCTTATTTCTCAATACTCACTTACACGCTTAACTATCAAAATCTATAAAAGTTGTAGTCATAGAGTCATAGACTCCTACAGCACAGAGACAGGCCCTTTGGCCCATCTCGCTCATGCATCCATACCATCCATCCACGCTAATCCTATTTCCCTGCAGTTAGCCCATATCCTTCTTAACATTTCCCATCCATGTAGTTGTCTAATTGCCTTTTAAATGCTGTTCATGCACTCAACCCAACCACTATGTAAACAAAGGTGCTGGACCCATTGATGTTTAATATCTATATCAATGATTTGGATGAGAATGTGCAAGGCTTGCAGATGACACTAAAATAGGAGGAATCGTGGGCAGTTACGCAGTTATCAAAAATTGCAGCTAGACTTTGATCAGCCTGGGAAGTGGGCTGAGAAATGGCAACTGGAGTTTAATATATATAAGTGTGAGGCCTTGCATTTTGTTAAGTCAAATCAAGGCAGGAGTGTCACGGTGAATGGTAGGATCTTAAGGAGTGTAGTCGAAGAAAAGATTCTTGGAAGTCAGGTGCATTGTTCTCTGAAAGTAGAATCACAGGTAGACAGGGTACTGAAGAAGCCTTTAGGCACAATGGCCTTCATTAATCATGACATTGAGTATAGAAGTTGGGAAGTTACGCTGTAGTCATGCAGGACATTGGTGAGTCCGTACTTGGAGTACTGTGTTCAGTTTTAGTCACCTTGCTCTAGGCAGGATGATATTAAACTGGAAATTTACAAGGATGATTCCAGGATGCAAGGATCTAAGTTATAGGGAGAGGTTGGACAAGCTAAAACTTTCTTTAGAGCACAGGGGGAGGGTGTGTGTGTGTGTTGGGGGGTGGGTGGGTGTTGGTATCTTGCTGAAGTGTGTAAGATGAGACTTGGTTAGGATGACTGCACTCAGTGCTTTTCCCAGTGTTGGGGAATCCAGGACTGGAGGGCATCAGTATAAAGTTGGAGGGGAAAGAATCAAAGGGAACCTGAGAGTCAACATGTTTTGACACAGAGAATGACATGCATACAGAATGAGCTGCCAGCAAAAGTGTTTGGGGCAGGTACATTAACAACATTTCAAAGGCATCTGGACAAACACATGGACAGGAAAGGCTTAGAAGGACATAGGCCAAGTGCAAGGAAATGGGATTAATGTGGATGGATATTATGGTTAGCATGGACCACTTTGGCCCAAAGAGCCTAATTCCATGCTGTAAGGACTCTCCATGTCTCTACGTCTTGAAATGATCCATCTGACATTATTGCTTTCAGTTTCAAACGGCGAGTAAAACGAGAAACCTTATTTGATTTTAAGTCATGAACATGTCGATTTATAAACCAAAAACTGAACCAAAAAGATAACAAAGTGGTATGTTTTTATTTCAGTTAAATGCCTTGACCAATCAAAATGCATTTTATATTTTCAACCAATCCTGGCAATTAACTGTGAGCCAACACTAACTGGTGCATTTTATAAGACAACACCACTATCTAGCAACCTCCATTTAGCAGCTAATTAGCACTTTCTATCAGACAGTTTAATAGTTGGTAACCATTCTAAAATTGGTATTCAAGATCTTTTGGCAATTTGACCTGATTTGTGAAAGACTGACGTCTGAACAAATGTTCTGAAGAGGCTCGCTGGATAAGAAATCTTAGTCTGCTTTCTCTCCACAGTTGCCGAGATACCTGCTGGGTTTTCACAGCAATTTTTGGAAATACCCAGTTATTTCGATTTCTTTTTGAACAGATGTTTTGTTTTAAGCAAACCTGATGTTTTGCACGAAGAAATCAATATGAAGAAACAAACCTTGTGGAAAAAAATCATCATAATCACTGGCTTTGCCACTATGAACACAGATGCGTTAATGATGAGATTAAATGTCTGCAGTAATTCAAATGTAAAACATTTTGAGAGTACCTGTTGAACTGAGTTCGTAGCTGCTGATGCTAATGCCCAGCTTGTTCTCTGTGATGCATGATATCAGTGTTTCCGATCCTGTTGGGTGAGTCACTGTCAGCGAGCTCTGACGTAGCCCATTGTTCATCATCCAGGAATGGACCATAAAATCTGAAGTGTTTTTTGTGAGGTTTCTGCCACTGACATTCCATCTGATGCTTGATGGGGGATTGGCTCTGACTCTACAGATACAAGACAACCCACTTTTCTCCCTAGTGCAGTTCAGACCTGATACAAGTCTGGGTTTATCTAAAACAATGCAAAAAAGAGAATTCCATTTATTATTCTTTTAATCCTGCACGTGTGAAGTCAGGAATTTGTCTACACATGTGGCAGGAGTATTTGCATTGCAATTTCAACATTGTTGTGGACCAGATCAAGCCAGCAGAAAATATATTAAGACAATAATCTAGCCCTAACATTTATTATTTTACAGGTAAATAAAAGGCTTTGCATTTCAGATGAAATTTGATCGTTCAAATTAGTCGACTTTAAGTAAACCACACGTTATTTTTACACTACAGTTAAAATATAAACAATATAAAAAGTGGAAAAGAGTCAGATTAATTGTAACTCTGTAGAAGTGCTTAACAAAATGGTGTATATGTTCACTACAACTAATTAACTATTTCAATATCGTAAAATTCCATAAACATCACCCTTGCCAAAGGCAACTTCAGCAAAATGGATTTTTTCACATACAATTCCAACTATGGGAAGAAAACCCCACCTTTTCACTGTAACAGAGAGAGAATAAGAGCTTCCACATCTACATTCAAGATCCCAACAACTGCTACTGAAAATTAAAACTACAAGTCCTGGTCCTGAGGGAGCCTGGGCCAATACTGTTTGTATTGTTCCAACTTTAAAAAAAAGACCCCAAGGCCCCACAATGTCTTTCCTTTATTGGCTTTGGTCAGAATGTATAGTACTTCTACAATCTTCATTCATAAAAACACACACGGCAAAATACGCCTCTTGAAGCCATAGTATCATCATCACATTTATCTGTTGAGGCAAATGCGTGATAATTTTCAATCAATTAAGACCTATGTGAAGCAGGAGATGCATATATCACTGCAGCTTCCAGCTCACTGTCCTCTCTAAGAGGACACAGAACTGTTGTGGTGAATTATTTCACAAAATAGTTTCAAGAGCCTTAAAGTCCAGGCCAACAATCATTTATCGAGCCAAAGTTGGACAGTCCACCTGAGAAAAAAATCTGAGGTAACACTGTTAACTGCATAAGGATGCATCAGATATTTTTAAATTGCATATCATGTACACTGTACACTATTACTTAAATTCCAAGATGGGTTGGCAGAGACAAATACGTTGTATTTCACTCATTCCAAAAACAAAGCGCCTGGGATCCCTGTTCTCACCACTCCCTATCTTCCCACATGCCAGTTTATCTCCTCTCTGAAGGCTGCACTAGACTACATCTCATTGTTTTACCTTTCTCTGTGTGGTAGACAGTAATATCCCCCTTCCATTTCCAAATCTGGTTAATGCTGATTAAGCGATGTTGCATTTTTGTCAAAGGTGGACACGCAAATTTATGTTTAGGTAATGTTCTGACATCAAGTGTAAATGATGCGTGAGATTATATATGGGGGGAAAAGTGTGAATTCACCGATGTAATTTCATTGCCGAATGGGAATGTACATAATTTCATTGGTAAGAATTTGCTGAGCAGTAATTAATAGATTTCAAAGAGATCGGCCTTTTGTTGCTCAAATCATCATGCTTGATCGACTTGTTGTAGTCATTTGACTAACATTACCTTTCATTCACTATCAGAACAGCAGATTGGAAGGAGTCAAATAGCAGTTTGGAAATGTTCACTTTTCCAGGCAAGCTGAACCAAAAAGACAGAATCTGAAACTGTTTCCTGATCAGATGGCTAAGTAAAACAGAAAAGTAGTTACCTACATTTCACATCCAGTCTAAGAGTTTCTTGAGCGACCACCACTCCACCAGGCTCTGTAAGTTTACAGAACAGGATCCGTCCGTGATGATCAGTGGATGGAGTGAAGGAGAAAGTTGATAAAACAGAAGAGGAGTTCTCGAATTTGTTTAAAATTTCAGACTTTGACTGAATTGGAGTTAAATTCTGATCTTGCATCAATTTCAGCTCAAAATCACAAGTTGAACACGTGTGGGTGACTGAACAGTTCAGATGCGCTGGTTTTCCAGCAATGAATTGCCCAGAGACTACGATTTGAGGTTTCTCTGTCAGTAGAAAGGAAAATAAAAATACACAATCAGAGATTCCAGTATCAATATTCAGGAGGGATGTGCGAACAATGACAAATAAATACATGACAATATTTTCTTCTTGATCTCTGCTACAGTCTAAGATTCCTCAGAGTTACAGATTAATTAAAAACATGCTTGCGCTTCATCACTCATCGTTCCCTTTTCTTGTGATCCTGATGGTTTATTTACAATGTTGATCATTCAATATGTTGGGTTAGGTGGTAGAATTTGATGTTTAAGGGAATTTCTTGGCCAAGACTGTGTGTTAATTAGTGGTGGGAAATGCACACCGTGTGAGGACAATGACCTCCTTTGGCAATAAGTAATTACATCACAGCATTTTTCCTCTACCCAGAATATCTCACTCCATAATGCATATCACTTTTCTTCGTCTTCTGAGTGTCGTAGTAACACCGAACAAAGCATTCCAATGGCTGTTTTGAAAGTTTCAATGCCCTTTGCGCAATCAGCTAAGGCCAGAAGCAGTCTCTTCATCTGCACTGAGGATATTACTGGCCAAACATAGCTCCATTGATCAGCACAATACAAACACAAGTGAGAGTCGAAAAGTTGTGCAGTAAGCAAGTGGGAAGCTAGGTAGTGAATGTTGGGCCAATTTCTAAGATATTTGTATCATCTATCGCCAATGATGAGGACCAGAAGACTGGAGGTTGGCTAATGTGGTATCATTATTTAAGAACGTTTGTAAGGAAAAGCCAGGGAACTATATACCAGTGAATCTGACGTCAGTGCTGGTCAATGTTTTTGGAGGGTATTCTGACTGACAGGACTGACATGAATTTGGAAAGGCCAGAACTGAGTAGGGAGATTCAACCTGGCTTTGTTCGTGGAAACTTGTGTCTCAATGACATGATTGAGTTTCTGAAGAAGTGACAGAGAAGATTGTTGATGGCAGAACGGGAAAGCTTGTCTATATAGACTTCCATAAATTATTTGACAAGGTTTTGCATGGTAGACTGGCCAGCAAATTTGGATAATATGGAATTCAGTGGGTATTCACCAATGGGATATTGTGGAAGCCATTTTCTTGGTCATGACTTCTCTCCGGGTTAAGAAATCATTTTGATGAAGTGCCCCTCACCCTTCACAAACAATGTGAACTAAGCATGTGAACTGTGAGAGCTGTCCCGCAGTCTCCCATACATTGCTTAGTTCCTCCCTCTCTGGGTGGTAATGGTAAAATTTAGCTTATCTGTTCAAGGCGCCACAATTTGGCTGCTCAATGTTTCCACACTATGATGTATTGCTGGAGCATGTAGCTTAGTTGCTCAAGCGTGTTTAGCCCCGTTAATTAGTTTGCAATGTATTGCCAATGTGTGTTGTTCTTCTATTTAAGGACATCTGTCCAATATTTGTTCTGAATATCAGTATACAGCATGTTAGGTAATAGCTTTCAATCCTGTCCACTTGAGGAATGTGCGGCATCAATTCAGGCTGACCCCGAGAGCTGACCCCTGATTTGGTGCCTCCTCGGACCATCCTGGCACCTTGTAATTAACGGTTAACCTGCATCTGTGCCAAGGTCTTGTTTCCTATATAAACTTGTAACTTTCTGCTGTACTGCAGAGTTCTACCAAGACACTGTTAGCACGATCATGATACATTGTGTAATAATCAAGTCAATGCTCAAGCTCTGCGTCCAGAGATTTTTCTTCAGCAAGTGCAAAATTGGTTTAAAGGAAGAAGGCAGACGATTGTGGGGGAGGGTTATTTTTTCGGAATGGAGGTCTGTAACCAGAGGTGTGACTCAAGGATCAACGCTGGGACATTGGCCCATTACCTCAAGTAGTGTGAAGGGCAGGAGTGACAGATATATGGGAATATCAGCAAATACAAGTTTGCCTCAAATACATTCACCATTAGGAGGGAGATTGCCAATGAATTAAAGGCATTGGCTTGATGTATTGGTAATTCCTCCCTGCCCTCACTGTGGGTACACTGAGATCCAGGAACTGTCACAGTCAGGAAGCAGAGCACTCCCTCTTTTGACAGAGATTATGAATATTCAGCTAATGTTGGAGTAGTCAGCAGTGACCACATAATATGCGAGGTGCAACAATATATTGTACAAGCCATGAAATGAAAACCAAAGCTACCTAATATATAGAGAGAGAGACAGGAATATTGTTAGGGTAGGCATCTGATGAAGTCCCATTATTCGTAATCTTCACCCTGATGTAATACTCTCCTTCATCTTTCTTCTCAATGTTATTTATTATTAATGAACATTGTTTCATTGTCAGGTTCCCCTTCAGTTCTGTTCTGCATTCATATTCAGGGTTAATATTGGTTGGATCTTCAATACTGTAGATAATTCTAACCCCTCGGGTTCCTTGTTTGGAACCTCCCTTTAACCACAGTATCTGTGGATTTCTGTCACCAATGGTGTAATGAAATGCAGGGAAATGAAGGGAAATGAAAGGCAATTGAGAAATCCAAGTGCATCTTGTAGATACCTCTATCTGATGTTTGTTTTTTTGCACTGCTTGAGGTCTCCGTATATTAAGATGCTGAATGAGTTGCAAAGGGATTGACTGATCTGCAGTCAGTGTACTAGAGAGATGGGATCAATCCTCACTAAGGCAGCTGGTGGAAATTGGATTTGAAAAATATTGTAATTGAAAGCTCACCTCTGGCACCATGAAACGATGTGATTTTTTCTTCTTTGTCATCACCATCTGGTTTATGGTTAGTCGGAAAACCCCAGCCAGTTAAGTTGTGACCTGCAGGTCAGTTGTGTGACTGACTCTGAAAAGCTTTCTGAAATGACTGAGCGAGTCACTCAGATTAAAGGCGTTTCACGTTGGGTGGATCAGAGAGTCAAAAGTCTCTGAAATAGCGTTGATTCAATAAGAAGTCTCGCCTTTCCTCTCCCGCTGATGTTATTCCGTTCCGTCTTTGACACGGTAAAGAACTGCAGAAGGAAATGAAAAATCCAAAAACAGGAATGAAATCCACAAGGAAAGGGGTAATGTGAGACTTGAAGGAGTAAAGTCAACCTCTCGTGACAATCAGGCGGACTTGAAGCAGGTATGGGGTATGCAACCTTCACAAAGTGTGCTTCACTTTGAACAATTAAAAAGGAATGGACTGTTCACTGTGCAAGAAGCAACATTAATTCGAGACACGCTGGCTCACCACTTGGCACCGATCTATCTGTTTTTCTTTTGTTTTATTTCGCTTCCCAAAACATTGGCATCACCACCTGTGTCTGTCCTCCTGCCGAACTTTATACATTTCCCTGCGGCTAACCTCCAGAAGACCGTTATATTCCCTACCTTCTTCCTCTCCCTTCATCTCTGCATTCTAATAACAGTCTGGTTTAACTGTAGTGAATCAATTGTATCAGCCTCCATCAAACCCTCAGGCAGTGCATTCCGGATCCTATATGCCATGTGCCTGAGGGGTTTCTCCAATCTAGCTTCTGCATCCTTTCGTGGGATTTCAGGACTGTTGCAGGTAGAAAAAAAAATCAGTTAGCACAGTATTCACTGCAGAATAGAAGAATGTGAGGTGGATTTAATATAAAGCTGCTCAATTCTAAAATGGCTGGACAGTATAAATGAGGAAAGGATGTTCCCAATGACCTGGAGAGTCCAGGATCAGGGCATCTAAGGATTCAGGTAGGCCAGTTATGATTGGGATGAGGAGAGCTTTCTTCACTCAGAGTGTGGTGGACCCATAGAATTCTCTGTCACAGTAAGGGGTTGCGGAAAACATATTGCATATTTTCAAAAATGAGATAAACATAGTTCGTAGGGAGTTTTGAGAAGATTTGTAGCTTCGCCCGGAGACCCTAGTAGGGTGACAAAGCGTCTGGATATAAACCTTCCAGCTCAGCCAGTAAACCTACATCCACATACATAGTTCATAGGGTTAAAGGGATCAAAGGATATTGAGGTAAACTGGGAACTGGAACTGAGTTAAATGAGCAACCATGCTCATCTTGAATGGTGGAGCAAGCTCTTAGCCATGAATGGCCTCCTCCTGTTCCTATTTTCCAAACCTGCCCCCTCTGATTCTCGTTCATTTATACAGTGAGAGGTGATCCACTCTATTTATTCTCCCACACACCCCATGATACTGAATATCATGTTAAAGCTCGGCATACCTAACCCCACGATTCCCATTCAGTTTTATTCGTTGTAGCAATTCTTTCTTTTTATATTTATCGAACTGCCAATGCAGACAGTCTGAAATTGACTTGTGCCTGATTCGGTGACCAACTGAAAGTAAGGTTGGTTCCTGGAAACACAAGGTGATTGAGTCAGTAGCCGGGCACTCAGCACACTCTCTATTCAGTCTGGTCCTGTCTCATCATCCTACTTAAGAACACTTTCTCCCAAATTCCCCAAAGCCTTCTATGTCATTGGCATGAGCAAATCTGTCAATGTCTACTTTAAACAGACTGAGTGACTGAGTTTCCATAAAGTTGAGAATGCCATGGAATCTCTGCCATCAGATACTGAAAGCATTCTCGTTTCGGTACTAATGAGATGTTTCGTTACATTGTAGTTTTGTGCCTGGTTCTATACTTCCCCCAACTTGGGGATAATCTTATCTACATTTAGCCTGTGTCGTCATTAAACGTTTATTTGATAAGATTCCAATGAGAGCATCTTTCATTCTTCGAGACCCTGGAGAGATTACAAGCCTATATTCTGCAATTGCACTTCAGAGTGTGGTTCTGTCATCCCAGTGTCAAGTCTTTGCTGCATTCTGTATGTGAACATTCTAAAAACCCTACAGGATGTGGACCAAAACTGCAGTACACCAAATAATGCATGAACGAAATTCCATATGTTTAAAGCAAGTCCTCATTACTCCTGTACTTGAAGACTTGCAACAATGGATGACATATTATTGTCCTACCAACTAATTGTTCAACCAGCATGTTCACCTTCTGTGGCTTGAGTGGTTCAGCCAGTTCCCACTGTCCATTTACGCCTCACCTTCGAAGATATGTACTACATATCTGCCCATCATGAAGGTGGATATGGGCATACGCTTCTGTACAATTCTTCTGCCACGGTCTTTTCCAATGTGTCAGTCTGCCCAAGTCCTATTGAATCCACTTTACTTCTGTTTTACACATCACATTCTCAGATAAACTTGGAAACCGGACATTTGTTCCATGAGTATATTTTTTTAAATCTAATCAACCCGATCAGTGTTGCAATCGCACATCTGAGGAGTAGTGAGAGGGGAACCTAACCCCGCTAGCTCTGAGGTCGGGACATTACCATTGTGTAACTAGAGCCCTTCCTTTGAGTGTAAATATTTTTTGTGGCTATTGTGTACATCCAGTGCCTAAGTACCAGCTGGTATCAAATAGTTTCCATCCCATTAATCACAAGTTCAAAACGTGAGAATGAAATACTCCTCCTTACCCTCTGATTCCGGCCAGTTAGCAAATCCCTCATTCTATATCTATATATTCCAAAATATCCTCTTGATTGAATTTTGGGAACACCACTATAGTGGAATCCTTATCAAAGTTTTATGATGATCCACGCACAGTACGTCCACCAAATCGATGTTCTGAATTCACTTCCACCCTCAATAGTTTATCCAAAGCTCTGACTTTCTTTGAGACACCAGGTAAGGATGGCGGATTTCCTTCCCTGAGGGACATTAATGAACATGATGGGTTTTCCCCGATAATTGTCATCATTAGACTTCGATTTCCAGATTTTTAAAAAAATAAAATTGTTTCTAAATTCCAATTGGTCTCTTAGATTGCCGGATGGTCATCCATTTCCATTCTTCTGCATCCTGATGTGTGATGTAGACCCCTCCATAATCAGGATATAAATGTAATTCTATGGATCCAGAATAGTGGCTGCAACTGTTCTTCAGGCTCTGAAACACAGGAGCTGAAGTCTGTTAGGTCAAAGGTAATTCATGCATACAGATAGGACACTTGACGAACCATAAGGCATAGGTACAGAAAATAGGCCACCCAGCCCATCAAGTCTGCTCTGCCATTCAATCATGTCTGACACGTTTCTGAAGCCTATTCTCCCACTTTCTCCCATAACCCCTGATCCCTTTGATGATCAAGAACCTATCTATCTCAGTCTTAAATATACTCAATGCTCTGGTCTCCACAGGCTTCCAGAGAATGGTGAATTCCAGAGATTCACCACTCTCTTACATCCATATCTTCACACATATTGGTGGATATATTTGCCACGTGGCCAAGCTTACCTGCCATACCAGAACTTTTAAAGCAATTTTACAGCAAGGGTACTGCAGAATAATCTCCCGGTTGTGCACCAATCAGTTTCTTACCCTGCACAAAGCTAAAAGCCAATTACCTGCAAACTATATCTCAATCACCAACTTTACACGGCCTCTGCACAAACAGTTCTCCGTTCACTTCAATCACTTTTACCAACTTATTCCGTTTGATTCCAACAGTTTTGACAGTTGAACCTAAAAGCACAAGTCTATTGTCACAGATCAATGTTCTTCCTTCCCAAAAAAGAGGGTGCTTCAAGGGACATTCCAGCATAAATTGTCCCCTGTCTTCATGGGCCATTTCAGATGGCAGCTCATGATCAATCACATTTCCCTGGATCTGGACATGGTAGCCCATCCAGCTTAGGCTGGCAGTTCGCCTTCCCCAACATACATAGGGGAAGCAATAAGATCTATATGAGAATCAACAGTGGTTCCATGGTACAGCATTAGGATAAGCATTAATTACAGATTACGATAAAAATCTCATTACCACAGAATATTATCTTAGTTTTCTGGATGAGTAGCCTGGTGGCATGACCACAAAGTGTCCTAGTGGCGAAAGCAAGAATTCAAACCTGACCCAGTTATTCTGGGTTCTAGGATCAGAATAAATTAATTTGATTTAATACGATACGGTGAAGGTGTGATGAGCAATTGAGGTTCAGTCAAAAATTTCACCTGAACTGCGGTAAACTGTTGATGAAGAAACCTATAACTGACAAATTTAATATTCAGGTTTCAACTACAATAACTGAAGGTGAAAGAGCCACTGTGTGTAGGAGCAGGTACACAGGTAACAAAAGGCATTTGTAGCACCTTGATAGTCAATTGTTAAAGATCTGTAAAATATGTGACTAAACATGGCATTGAAGATTAATTTTCATATCGAATGTGAAATTTTCATCCTGTGCTGCAATGTAAACCTGGAAGTGAGGGGGTCGTAATTTTCTGCTTGTGAGCTATTTCACTATTTTGCTGTTATCATTGACAGTGTGGATGCAGGAAGAATGTTCCTGATGACCGGGTTACCCAGGACCAGAGCTTGCAATCTAAAGATGCGGAATTTATGATTCAGATGTGGGGCAGTTTCCTCAAACAGAGAGAGGTGAGCCTGTTCAATTTTCTGCCACGGGTAACTGTTGAAACCAAAGCACTAAAGTCTTGCAAGAAAAATGCAGACATGGTTCTTAGGATGAAAGGGATCAAAGGTTACGCGGAGAAATTACGAGCTGGGTACTGATTTGAATGCTCAGCCATGTTAATATTGAATGGTGAAGCAGGTTCAAAGGGCTGAATGGCCTGCTCCTGTCTCTATATTCTATACTCCTGTCTCCAGTCAGTGTGGAATCCGGCCCAGAATCAAGTAGCCGCTGAGTGTAAGGGTTATCACGGCTTGTTATCGCAAAGTCTGAAGGTACTGGAGGGAAATATGATTTCCATTTACCCAGGTGACCAGCAGACCTTCTTCCGATGTTCAGACTCCATTATAATCGACAAGAAATAAAGTCCTTGCATGTGGAAGGTAAGATCTGTAATCAGTAAACATTCCTCCATTGGGGTGTTGTGTATAAAGGAGAACGTGAAGTTGCTTCAAATTCACTCCGTATCAAACTATTAATGGTTCATTAAATGTGTGTAAGTTGATGAGCAGGCTATTTCATGCACAATACGTTGGGAAGCTCAACTTTCTCAAAATAGGATTTGCCAAATTGTGACTGTGTATCCTATTTTGTTGGAAAATCACATTTTCACTGGAATTTTTAGTTTCCAAAGGAATTTCAAAGGCTCTGTTTTTGTAGTGATGTATCGATTGGAAATGGTTGAAGATTAAGTTTGGGACATTCTAAGACATTGGAGAATTGTCTTGCTATGTTATTTCTATTGCTTACTCAGTCTATCCACAGCACCCAATTGTCCGCAAATGATCCTGGAGATTTTTAGCAGTGGGTGCTTCATGCGTAGACATTCCATGCACATTTGATTCTCTCGCCAGTGCCAATGTTCCCAGGATTGTGTATTTAAAATGGGGAAAGAGTCGCGATTTCAAACAGGGATGTGATGTGTTTTTTTTCAATTATCTCTATAATATCTAGACATTGAAGCTTCTAAATATTAAAGAAAAACAGAATTGAAAGGTAATATGACAGGCATGGTGATGATTAATGATAAAACACATGGGTCAGTGTGAATATTAATTACACGAGAAGATTATTAGTCGAGTGAACATCACAGATCAATGCTGGTACACAATGCTTAACTCTTTCAGCCTTTAACAGATCAGTTTCACATTCTCATGTCTCTTGGTTTTTGTTAAAAAAAAATTGGTACGTGAAGGTGCCATAGTCCCAGAGGACCAATCTCTCATCAGACAAGCAGCTAGTGATGGGTTTAAACTGAAAAGTATCTCTGGCAAGGGGCAACATTGAGAAGGTGACTTTCGCAGTAACCCAGCTGTGGGAACAGAAACTACACGGTTGTTATTATTCAACATGTCACAGCAGCAATCAAGCCATTTGAGCTGATGCATGCCACAAAGGTTCCTAATCGCACCTGAGAAAGTGATCATGGGCAGCCACCCTGAGCTCGTTGTTATCAACTTGCTGTACATAAACCCATTTTGATGTTTTGGATGGAATGTCAGAACTTTTGCCCAGTGATCATGAAGCAATGACTCTGAGAACATTTCACTGTTAGTGGGTTCATTACTGAGGGAATTCTTCACTCTTGCAGGGTCAGTAGTGAGGGAGCACCACACTCTCAGGGAGTCAGTACTGAGGCAGTGTTGGACTGTTGTGGTTCAATACTATGGGGACTCTGAAATGTCAGGGAGTCTGAGGGCAAGCACTGTCGGAGTGTCAGTACTGAGGGACCGCTGCAGTGTTACAGGGTCAGTACTGAGGGAGGTCTGCACTGTTGGAGGGTCCGTACTGAGGGAATGCCACACTGTCAGAGGGTCAGTGGAGCAATGGAGTCTTAGAGATGCACAGCATGGGCATACACTCTTCAGTCCAACTCAGCCATGCTGAGCAAATATCATAAAATAATCTAATCCCATTTGTCAGCACTTGGTTCATATCCCTCTGAACAATTCTTACTTATATACACATCCAGACACCTTTTAAATGCTGTTGCTGTTCAAGCCTCCACCGCTTTCTCTGCCAGCTCATTCCATACATGCACCATCCTCTACATGAAAACATTGCCACTTAGATCCCTTTTAAATCTTTCCCATCTCACCTGAAACCTACGCCCTCTAGTTCTGGACTCTGCCACCCCAGGGACAAAACCTTGCCTATTTACTCTATCCATGTCCTTCATGATTTTATACCCTTCTATAAAGTCATCCCTCAGCCTCTGACGTTCTTGGGAAAACAGCTCCGGCTATTCAGCCTCTCCCTATCACTCAAACTCTCCAAACCTGGCAACATCCTTGCAATTTTTTTTCTGAACCCTTTAAACTTTCACAACATTATTCCTATAGGAGGGAGACCAGAATTGCATGACGTATTCCAAAAGTGTCCTAACAAATGTCCTCTACAGATGCAACGTGACCTCTCAACTCCTATACTCGATGCTGTCACAAATAAAGGAACACATACTAAATGTCTTCTTCACTATCCTATCAACCTGCGACTTCACTTTCAAGAAACTATAAACTTGCAATTCCAGGTCTGTTTGTTCAGCAACACTCCCTAGGTCCTTACCTTTAAGTGTATAAGTCCTGCCCTGATTTGCTTTTCCAAAATAGAGCACCTCACGTTTATCTATATTAAACTCTATCGCACCCTCCTTGGTACATTGGCCTGTCTGATCAAGATCCCATTGTATTCTAAGATATCCTTCTTTGCTGTCCACTACACCTACATTTTGGTGTCATCTGCATACTTAGTAAATATACCTCCTATGTTTACATCCAAATCATTTACATAAATGATAAAAAGCAGTGCACCCTGCACCGATGCTTGTGACACACCATTTATTACAGGCCACCAGTCTGGAAGGCAGCCCTCCACCACCACACTCTGTCTTCTATCTTCGACCCAGTTATGTAACCAAGTGAACATTATGATTTCAGAAGATTATTTTTGAGGGAATGCTGCAATGTCGAAGGGTCAGTAACAAGGGAGTGCTGGAAAGTCTCAAGATACAGTGAAGAAGGAAGGTCAGTTCTGAGGAATAGCTGCTCTGTCGGAGAGTAAATACTGAGGGAGTGCTACAATTTCAAGTGACAAGTATTGAGGGAGTGCCGCCCTGTCAGAGGGTTAGTACTGAGGGAGTGCCACACTGTCAGAGGGTCAGTACTGAGAGGATGCTGCACTCTCAGAGGTCAGTACTGAGGGAGCGCCGCACTATCAGAAGGTCAGTGCTGAGGGAGTGCTGCACTATCAGAGGGTCAGCACTGAGGGAGTGCCTGCTGTTGGAGGGTCACTACTAAGGGAGTGCCGCAATTTCGGAGGGTCAGTACTAAATATGTGATGCCCATTGTGCACTTTTGTGGGTCATATATTTCTGATAAAACTGCATTACAACCTCATTCTCTCCTTTCATTCTGACTCGGCTGTGGAACTGACTGAGTCGAAGAGAGAGTGTGATGTTCAGTGCACAAAGCACTCTGTCACAACAATAAGAAAACATTTAAATGTCCAATGAGCCTGCGCTGTAGAAAAGAAACCAATTCCTCCTTTTAATTTTCATTCTGCCCACCAGTTTGAATATTTTTACATGGCTTTTATTATTCCTTATGTGTATAATCGTCTCCAAATCTTTGATTGTTGCACAAGTTTTTTGTGACTGTGTTAAAGTGTGTGTTTATGTGAGTTTGAAGATGCCTGAGTGAATAAGCCAGTGCAAAACAGTGGAGAGTAGGAAGACTGGAATATCTGACCTTTCCCATTTCTTCCTCTTCCTTTCCCTTTGCATCTCACAGATTCTCCTTTTTAAATGCTCAACTCTGTCTTTGCCTTTGTTTACAGGTTTATTGGGCAAGTCGCTAGTTTTCTCGATTCAAAGCGACAGGAATCTCCCAGCTCTCTGCGTTCACTCTCTGCCTGAGGGCTGCCTCAGAGACGAAGCGAGGCTACAGCTTGTTGTCCTATGCCACAGCGACTAAGGACAACGAGTTCTGCTCTGGCACAATGAGGACAGGAGACTGTCCCTTTACTTTGGCAGCAACATATTCCATTTCGCCCTCCCAGAGACCGATGCTCTGCTGAGACACATCTGTGTGAGTTGGAAATCCTCAACTGGATTCATCGCTTTCTGGCTCAAAGGAGTCCAGAGTCTTCAGAAAGTTAGCAACAGAGGTGGGATGGTCCGAGTCAGGGGCACGTTTATCCTGAGTCAGGAACAGGACTGGGTCGAGGGCAATGCTGATAGCAAGCAGAGTTTCATGGGAGAGCTGACAGATGTCCACTTGTGCGACTATGTCCTGTCGGCAAAAGACATCAAACTGCACAGTCAAGGGTGTCACTGTGCTGGGTGTAACATCATCAACTGGCACACAGTATCATACGAGAGCAAAGGGAACATGAATGTGGAGGATAATCACGATTGTAACTTCTAAAAAATTGGGACTGTTTTGGAGTTGGCGGGGGCTGAGTCTCCCACGGGCACTCCTACAAACAGGCACAAGTGCAGAAACACACAACCCACACAGACACACACACACACTTCCTAACACAACCCTCATACACACGCATTCCCTAACACAACACAAACATGAACACACACACACACGTACACGCACACCCACACAATCCCACATACACACCACGGACACACATTCACGTACAGATCTACACAACCACACATACACGCATATACTCACACCCATCCACCCACACACATGTATATACATATACACAAACACACACGAACACATTCACACATACAGCCATGTATAAACACAGCTACACACACCCACAGACAGACATGCATACAAACACACACATATGCACATATACACACAGACGCACGCACAAACATATGGGAACATGCACACAATAACATGCGATGTCTGATCTGTGCATTGGCTGCAAGTGTTTTTGAATTTGAGTGTCAGAGATAAGACTGTTGACACTGTCCCTTCAGTCAAAACCAGTGACGGATTGTAAATGTACCTTTTGTGATTATAAATATTTAATCTCTCTCTATATATTTTTGTGCTTCCATGAACACGAAAGACTCAAACGTTCAACAAATGCACAGGTAAATTGTTTGTGAATAAACTGTAATGATCACCTTTAAATTCACGAACTCGCAATAAAAACAAAGCTTTTGCAGTTTTATTGCTGAGTTTTTTCTCTCGAGCATGCCCTTGCACCTCTGCACATTTGTGGTATCGTGGCAGTATTGTTACCCTCAAATCTGGAGATCTAGATTCAAATCTCATCTTCTCCAGATGCCTGTGAAAACATCATTGAACAGGTTGATTGGAGAGGCTATCTCATGGACACGCATCAGTTTTCAGGTGGGCAGTGGATACAAGTTTGTGTTGTAAAGCTGGAGCAGGTCTGGAGACGAGCATGGGCTGAATGACGAAAGGTAGAAGGAGGGTTGAGATATGTAAACACTGGATATAGATGAGCTGGCACACTGATAAGGAGGGACGTATGGTTTTGACTACATACACTTCAGGTAAACCAGCCAGATTCTTTAAGTAAGACATACAGAATCATTTATTACAAGGTTATTTAAAAAGAAAATTCCAAGAGGTAAAGCTTATAAACAAAATATTTAAACAGTGTTAATATTTTTATATAACTACCCTCTTGACACGAACACAAGCAGCTACACAAAACATTCAAATCTTGGAAAGTAATATGAATCTCTCAGCAATGCAAACTTAAAAGTGCTTAGCCAAAAAAAAAACAGTTCGATTTAAAATAAAACATGATGCAGAGGATTTTTTTCTTCAGCTGAAGAGAGTTTCCACTCAAGCTGTTACCACTGAATGTGACTTCATGAGTCAGTTGTGGCTGGTTGAATCACTTTTCTGGAGACAGTGATTGAGATACTGAATGCTCCTTCAATGAACCTTCATTTCGATGCTGAGCTTCTCGAGGGGATTTTGAACTCAGACATTGATGAGAGGAGCTGTATTTTCATAGAAATACAGAGGAGCTGAAGGCAGTTGATCTCTCTGATTGCGTGCCTTCAGATGCAATAATTTCCTTATCACACTGACACTGTGTCATGTGACCTTTTCCTGAAAATCATGTGGACTGGAGGCGAGCATTTTGTATTATTTGCAACTTCATCCCTTTTCTGCCACAGCCTGTCTCCTTTACTTTACCAAGCACTCCTTCTGAAATGTCCGTTATTAAACAGGTCAAAATTGTTCTAAATTGACGTTAATAGTTTTTACATCACGATGTTCAATACATACAAAACCTCCCAGGAGCCACTGCTTTGAAAATCGTAATGCAGGGATAACATTGTTTACAGGAAAGCGGGTCAGTAATCTTTAGCAAGTGCCAAAGCTTGGTTCTCAACACTTTCAATGTACATTTCATTCTGTTCAAGTGCAATTATGACATCCAGGATTATTCACATCATCAAGCAAGTAAGCAGCCAATCAACCTGAAGCATTCTCAGAGGGAGATCCCGAAGAAATCAAAACTTTGAATGTCTTCCACCCTTAAACAATGGAATTTTAATACATAAATAAAGCAGAAGCTAAATATAACGCATAGATGTCACGTTAGGTTCTGTATTTCTTCTTTAAATAGAGACGGTCATCAGTCCATAAATGCATTGCTTTAATATTAGAGATGCAGTTATTAACAATCTCCTTCATATGAATTCTTCTCTACATATTTATGTTTGGCAAAGCATAATTTTTATAAGCACTTTTTAAATTCATGGCAAATATAACAGAAGATGTTAACAGCATGGCAATTGATTTATATTTGTTTCTTTATGTGAGGATTTTAACTGTAAAACACCTAGAAGATTAGTCACTTAATACAGGAACATTTTAGTATTCTGCAGATGCTTGTTACAGTTTTTAGCCTTTGCAGCCAAAAAGTGCAAAACGGGGCCATTTTACATACAGTTGCAGTACAGATAAGGATGAAACTAGGCAAATGTGGGACAATAAATTAATTAGGTCGTCAAAAACCATAAATCATGTGCTCATTCCAGGAGGATGAATTCTAAAGAGGGGCACACATCTTAACTTAGAATTAGAATTTAGAATCCCCACTTTGTGGAAGTAGGCCATTCAAACCATCAAGTCCACACTGACCCTCTTAAGAGTATTCCATCCAGACCCCACCCCATACCTTCCAAACCCCATACATTCCCCATCGCTAACCCACTGTGCCTGCACATGCCTGAACACTACGGACAATTTAGTACAGACAATCCACCTAACCTGCACATCTATGGACTCTGGGAGGAAAGTAGAGCATTCAGAGGAAACCCGTGCAAACTCTAGAGAATGTGCAAACTCCACCCAGACAGTCGCCCAAGGATGGAAACGATGAGGCATCAGCGCTAACTACTGTGCCATTGTGCTGCTCGATGCAATACGAAAGGCGAAAGTGAGGACTGCAGATGCTGGAGACGAGAGTTAGAAAATGTGATGCTGGAAAAACACAGCAGGCCAGGCAGCATCCGAGGAGCAGGAGAATCGACGTTTCGGACGTAAGCCCTTCTTCAGCAATATGACAGGCAACAGTTCAACAAATATTCAGTTTACACAGCAGTGACCTTCACTTTAGTGGCAAAACTGAACAATCAATCCATAACTACATCTTGACCTGATGTTGTGTTAGTTCCATTGGCTGGATGTCTGGTTTGCAAATAAGTGATACCAATAAGATCATGTTAATTCATCCACAAAGTTGAGGTTACCATGAAGGACTGTCTTTCGCCTGAGATGAGGAGAGCCTCAGGTCAAGCCATCACCAATTGATTACCTCAAATGGGACAGCAGCCCTACGATCAGGCAGAGCTATCGCCGTTTTACCTATTACATGATGATCATTTTTTGGATTTATAATCACAGCAGTTTATCTGTATTTTAATTGCAGCAACATCATCTAATAATTGCACCAACCTTTTATCTTCTTGGAATATTTTCATAGATCGCTTGTGAATTTTCATGGAGTGCTGCAGCACGATCTGAGAAAGCAAGATATTTAGTTTACCATGAACAGATTATGGTCGAGGCATAGAATACGAAAACAGCAAAGGAAGCTTTGTATTCTATCAAGCCGGTATCACCTTCCAGTATTATCAAGTTAGACCCATTCTCGTGCTATTTTACCACAACCTCGTCAACAGTTTTCTTTGAAGAATTTATTCATTTTTCTTGTGCGTTTCTATTCAATTTGCTTCCAACCACATTTCAGTCTGCACGTTCCAGGTCTGAGGAACAAAAAGTCTGGAGGGAAAGCACAAAACCTCACAGCTCAACCTCATTTTAGAAAAATGACTCAACCTCTTTAGTTGCTATTTATTTAACGTTATATCCAGGCATTTTGTGCACATGTCAAATCTGCTAGATCACCTCCACGATCCAGAAAAATTTACCCACTGTCCTCACAGTTCCAATGAACTGCAAACCGACTTCGCTGAAACTATTATAATAACAATTCACTTTATTACATTCCAGGCAGTACCGTTGAAGCTAAAACAATGGACAATTCTAAATTTAAATAGATTTAGAATAATTGAGTTGCAATGTATGAAAATGAAACTACGAGTTTTCATTATTCCCCTGCTGCTTTTTGAATCAATTCTGTAACTTAACTCCTAACATAGTCATTAACAGTAGGTGCAGTGAATAGAGGATCAAAGTTTATACTTGGAATTGTTCCATTTCAAGAAGATATAGAACATAGAACATTACGGTGCAGTACAGACCCTTTGGCCCTCATTGTTGCGCTGACCTGTGGAACCAATCTGAAGCCTGTTTATCCCACACATATCCATTTTTGATCCATATGTTTATCCAATGACCATTTAAATGCCCTCAAAGTTGCCCTCAATGTTGCAGGCAGGGTATGTCATGCCCTACTACTGAGTAAAGAAACCACCTCTTACATCTGTCCTATATTTATTACCCCCTCAATTTAAAGCTATGTCCTCTCGTGCTCGCCATCACCATCCGAGGGAAAAAATCTCTCACTGTCCACCCAATCTAAACCTCTGATGATCGTCTATGTCTCAATTACGTCACACCTCAACCTTCTTCTCTCTAGTGAAAACAGCCTCAAGTCCCTCAGCCTTTCCTCATAAGACCTTCCCTCCATTTCAGCCATCATTTTAGTAAATTCCCTCTGAACGATTTCCAAAGCTTCTACATTCTGCCGATAATACGGTGACCAGAACTGTACACAAAACTCCAAGTGCGGCCACAGAGTTTTGTACAACTGCAAAATGACCTCATGGCTCCAAAACGCAGAACCTCTACCAATAAAAGTGAACAAAACTATGCCTTCTTATTAACCTAGGTGGCAACTTTCAGGGGTCTACTCAAATGAACACAGAGATCGCTCTGCTCATCTACACTGCCAATAATCTTGCCATTAATCCAGTACTTGTTATTCCTGTTGCTCCTTCCAAAGTGAATCACCTCACATCTTTCCACATTAAACTACATTTGCCACGTCTTAGCCCAGATCTACAGCTTATCTATTTCGCTCTGCAAATTGCAATATCCTTCATCACTATCCACAACTCCTTAGTGTCATCCGCAAATTTACTAATACATCCTTCCATCCAGGTCATTTATGAAAAAGACAAACAGCAGTGGACCCAAGACAGATGGTTGCGGTACACCACTAGCATCTGAACACCAGGATGAACACTTCCCATCAACCACCATCCTCTGTCTTCTTTCAGCTAGCCAATTTCTGCTCCAAACTGCTAAATCACTCTCAGTGCCATGTCTCTGTATTTTGTACAATAGCCTATCATGGGGAATCTTATCAAATGGCTTACTGAATTCTATATAAACCACATCAACCACTTTACCCTCATCCATCTGCTTGTTCATTTTCTCAAAGAACTCAATTAGGCATGAACTATTATTCACAAAACTATTCTTAATCAACTTATTCCTTGATAGATGATTATAAATCCTATCTCTTATAACCATTGCTAACACCTTACCTACAACCAAAGTTAGGCTCACTGATCTACAACTACCAGGGTTGTCCCTACTCCCTTTCTTGAACAGAGGGAAAACATTTGCAATTCTCCAGTCTTCTGGCACTATTCCTGTAGACAATGATGACATAAAGATCAAAGCCAAAGACTCTGCAGAATCCGCCCTGGCATCCAAGACAATCTTAGAATTATTTCCATTCAGCCCTAGGGGATCTATCTATTTTCACACTTTCCAGATTGCTAAAACCTCCTCCTTGTGAACCTCGATCCTGTCTAGTCTAGTTGTCTGTATCTCAGTATTCTCCTCGTGGACATTGTATTTTTGAAGTGTGAATACTGACGAAAAATATTCATTTAGCACTTCTCCTATCTTCTCAGGCTCCACACACAATTTCCCACTACTGCTCTTGGTTGGCCCTAAACTTACACTAGTTATTCTTTTATTCCTGATATACTAATGGAAAGCTTTTAGGGTTTTTTCTTATCTGCCAAAACTTTTCATGTCCCTTCCTGGCTCTTCTTAGTTCTCTCATTAGGTCTTTCCTGGCTAACCTGCTACTCTCAAGCATCCTAACATGAACCTTCTTCTTCCTCTTGACAAGAGATTCAACTTCCTTCGTAAACCACGGCTCTCTAACTCGACCATTCCCACCCTGCCTGACCAGTACATAATAATCAAGGACACGTGGTAGCTGTTCTTCAAAAACTCCACATTTCAATTGTACAC
Source organism: Chiloscyllium plagiosum (assembly GCF_004010195.1). Lineage (NCBI taxonomy): Eukaryota > Metazoa > Chordata > Chondrichthyes > Orectolobiformes > Hemiscylliidae > Chiloscyllium > Chiloscyllium plagiosum. The sequence continues at coordinate 7,385,840 of NC_057756.1, forward strand.
ATGCCTCACAGTTTTCTTCTCTATTCTATGCATCCTCAATTTTGCCTTATCGCATCATAATTGCCTTTTCCCCAGTTCAACTCTTGCCCTGCAGTATATATCTATCCTTTCTATCGCTAAAGGAAGCATAACTGAGCTGTGGTCACTATCACCAAACTGCTCACCTACCTCCAAACCTAACACCTGGCTGGGTTCATTACCCAGTACCGATTCCAATGGGCCTCGCCCCTTGTTGGCCTGTTTACAGACGATGTCAGGAATCCCTCTCACACACACTGGACAAAAATGGACCCATCTATGGCATTTCCAGTCAATATTTGGAAAGTTAAAGTCTCCCATAACAATGACCCTATTACTCTCGCTCCTATCCAGAATCATCTTTGCAATCCTTTCCTCTACATCTCTGGAACGAATCGGATGTCTATAGAAAGCTATTCAGAAACCGACAGAAAACAAAGACAAGAAGGCTAACTACCCAAACAATACCCTCAATTTTTCCTGCACGTAATCATGTTAACTGAATGATAAGAGTCAAGACCCGAATTTGCAAAAACCTTTCTATGTGCTGTGAAGTAGGATGCTGATTCCTGGTCGTCCATTTAATACTCAAACCATTACAGTAATTACAAATAAAACATAATGCAGTTGCATCAAAGTTGACTGAAGTTACACTCTGAATTCCTGACAGGTAAATAATAAACAATTAGATTGTGTATAGCATCCGTGTCAAGATATGCTCTCTAAGCCACTAAAATCTGTTCTGTTTTGAGAATAAAGGAATATACAAGACCGTGAAAAAATGAAACAACAAAATGTGAAAGTAGATTAGAAATTGAGATGGCGTGATTTGAAAGTTGTAGGGTGTGCAATAAAATACACAAAGGACAGTTACTTGCTATTCTTCACAACTTAGCAACAAATATAATCGTTAAAAAGATTGATTCAAAGAAATGTTATGTTATATTTCTCAATTAATTCAATTGAAAAGCACATTACCGGGATTGTTGCATTAATTTATCTTAATGTAGCTGCACACATGAACATTCAACAGTCAGTATGATTCATGATTTAGCAAAATAATTTCAAATCAGTAAAACCTTTAAGTCTTGTATTACCACAGCAACATGGAAATGATGAAATAATTCACTTACCACTTGCTACTGAACTAGTATTTTGTCCTTGTTTTGGAGTTTTCATGCTAAACAAATGTATGCACAATAGAGAATTGTAAGCTTTTCATGACAATGTTGGTTGAAATAATTATGACCTGGAATAGAAACTGTATTGTTAACTCTTTATTGTTCATATAAACTAAATTCATTACTGGCTGGCTGATTTGCATATTGGGAGCATGAACACATAACTTGAATTATTTTAACCTATCATTTACTTTGTTACAAAATTTGAAGCTGCTTTGAAGCAGTGTTCAGTTGATGATGTCTAGGAGAAATTTCTGCATTGCCATTTCAATATGGGAGATTTAAAACCATGCCACTGCATCAGAAGCAGAAATTGAGCTTTTCATTCAACTGAAACGAAGAGCTAACACAGAGAATATTCTGATATCAATACAAAATGTCAAACATCAGCATTGTCAGTGTAAATATGCTTTTCAATTATATATGTGTTATAGAAATATTATGAATCTACTTTTCACAAATCTACATTACTTAAACTCACCAGGCCATGAAGAAAAATCGTAAATTTCAAGGAAAAACTTATATAATGTACTTACGCTTCTGACTTTCTTTTGATTAACCATGCACTAATCCCAATGGCAAAACCCAGACAAAGAAGCAAAGCAATCGCTATGCCTGCTATGGCACCATCGTTCAAATTGTCCCTGGGATTTGATTGATCTGAAAATGCAATAGGAACAAGTCTTGAAGGTTCACGTAATAAAATGGCCACAACTTCATCCTCTTGAGCTAACAGTCATTTAATTTACATACATGGCTTGGAAGACAGGAAGATAGTAGTAATGTCATTAGACTTGTAATCACGAGGCCGGCTAATAAAATGAGAGTTGGTGACATCTAACTTCAGTGAGTAAATCTCGAATACACACATCTGGCTTCTGTGATGTTGAATTCACAACTGTCATCAACTGTAAAAATCCTCTGGTTCATAAATTTTTTTTATAAAATGAACTCTGCTGTCCTTCACGGTCTGTCCTGAGTCTGACTTCAGGACTGCAGCACTGCGGATGAGTCTGAAATTCCTTCTGTAATTGGTGTGGAAGCTACACAGTATCAGGACAACACACGACGCACTTTGCAGTGGTGCCCACATTTCACGAAAAATAACAGAAGAAACTAACTTCTGTGAAAACCTAGTGTTGACCTCTTGTGCTCCTGTTAAAAACAGACATTTAATATGTCATTTTATAGATTTTGCAGGCTGAATCAAGTGCTGAGTTTCTTTGAATAAAATCCGAACTACTAGATAGATAGAATGTCAAAACTCCAAAAAGAAGCATTTCAAATCCTTTTACATTGCAGAATATATTAATATGTCACCTCAGTTACAATATATGTTCCTCTTTGTTTCAAATTCCATTCTCTGAGTCTTACAATCTGGTGCATTGTTGACACTGAAGCTATATTAGATGTAATTGGCATTCTAATTGTCCTACTGTTAAACATCCAAGAGATGTGGACATTGCTGGTTTGGCCAGCATTTATCTCCCAATCCTCTTTGACCATGAGAAAGTGATTGTGAGCTGCTGCCTGATCTACTGGGGTCTGTTTGGTGCAAGTAAACCCCAAAAATACTCTTTGGAGGGGAGTACAATGATGTTGACACGATAACTTTAATGGAAGAATAGTAAAGTTTCTGGTCATGATAATAAATAGATCTTGCAGGTGACAGTGTTCTGAAGAATCTGCTACCTATCTGATTCTAAATGAGAGCGGACATGGGTTTGGAACATGCTATCCAAAGAATCCTGGCGAATGTTTGCAAAAACAAAATGAGCATCTAAGAGGCATTGCATTTCCAACAATGCACAACTTTACTGACATCGATTCTACAGCTCATTTTACACTTGGCTGCATTTACGTTTCAATGAAGCCAAAGAGGTACTGAACTTCCCAACCCTAGGGAAAGGGATTTTGTCAGTGAACTGATGATTTTATAAACTTCCTACGCTCCAGTGAAATACGTCCCAGCCTTTCCAGTCTATTTTTGTAACTCAACTCCTTCCTTCCTGGCCGCAACTTGGGAAAATCCTTCTGAATCCTCTCCCGCTTAATAATGCACTTTCTACAACCGGGCGACCAGAACTGCACATAGCACTCCAGAAGAGGGCTCACCAACGTCCACACAATCTCATCATGACACCCCAACTCCTACACTCAATGGTCTGAATGATAAAGTCGAGCACGCTAAATGTTTTCTTAATCACCCGGTCTAACTCTAGTGCAAATTTCAAAGAAATAAGTACCTGATTCAGCCTGATTGGGTTATGTTTTTTCCAAATCTTCTAAAATTGCTTCTATAATAATTAATTCAAATACTTGCCCAACAATAGATGTTAGGCTGACTGGTTCTGCATTTTGGCTCCATCCCTTTTTAAGTAGGGGTGCCACATTGGCTGTCTTGCAATCATTTGACACATCTCTATATCCCACGGAATTTTGGAAAATTACAACCAATATATCCACTATCTTTGCAGCTACCTCTATTAGGATTGTAGAATGCAATGATCTGGACAAGAGGACTTATTTGCCTTTAATCCCATTGATTTGTCTACTTGAAACTCACCCTCCAGCCGCTCTGAGTGTACACAGAGCAACGTGTTCCTGAATATGACTTAGTCCTCTTTTAAAGCAGCCAACACCATACACAAAGCAATAGAATATGTTACTTACCAAGGACTTGCAGGGTGAGGGTCGCTGAAGCTTTCTCGCCCACTTCAGGTACCATGGTAACAGTGTACTCCCCGCCATCTGAAAACGTCAGTGAATTCAGCAGGAGTGATCCATTTGGCAGCAAAATATGAGCACGTGATTTATATTCATAATTTAGAAAAACAGATGAACTGAACCACAGCGCAATGTTTGTCCCATTGAAAGCCCAGTTCCCATTCTTCACTGCAGCTAACGGCTTCACTGTAAATAGTGCGGTTTCTCCAACAGACACATTAATCCGTGTGCTTTCGGTCTGGAGCAGCGAACCTTGGAGTCGAATTAAAGAAATAAAGATCATTAAGAGAAACTTGAACCAGGTAGAATTCTCTAAAATGGCAATGACTTCTTTTTTAACATGACCTGCTTTTCCTTATCAACTGATTGCTGTCTTATGTTTCAGTCACTGAAACAAACAGGGTTTGGATGTGACTCTCACTGACTGAGGACAGATGGAGTTAAGGAAAGCATTGGCTGCTGATTTGGATTGCAATGGTGAGCAGAGATATTGGCAAAAAGGCAGGAAGTTAACACTAAGGAAGAGAGACGTTGCGGGCAGATTTCAGAAGAACCTTCTCCCTGCAGTGTAACAATTGTATTGGCAATCTTATACTTGACATTGAAGTAATCGTGTCCATGCTGAGTGTTAATTTCAAGGAAGGTTCAGGAGGAGAAATTAAACGTTGTTGCCAGCATATATGTTTCAGCTGTATGAAAGCAATTTGGAAAGTGATCCCATTAGCTTCCATTCTCTGTACCACGTGTAATTATCTATACATGTGTTCAATTTATATATTAGTGCCATAAACCTTCCAAGGTAGGTTCTTTGTTGCGAACAGATTTGCATCTGTTAGGATCAACAGCTTGTATAATGTTGCCAAACCCTGAGCTAGCCAAAGTCTCTTTCTGAAGACCACTGCAGAACACTTTTCAACCTGCATCTAATGATTCGGATGTGTTCAGCCAGATGGAAGTTCAGATGTTGCAACCAATTAGGTCACAGAAGAGATTCTGCGACGTTTTCACTGAATCCCTGTCTCATGGTGGCAGCGGCCATGAACGACATTGAAACGTCACAAATCATTTAAATCATGTTTAGGATTCAGAAATATTAAAGTGAAATAAATGTATCACATTTAAGCATATTCTGAGGGTTTTTGTGTTGTGTGAATTTTTTTTGACATTGTGGATGTCAATTGCCAATAACATAACTATGATTGTCACTCCTTTAGGTTCAGAAAAGGTGAAAGCAGAACTGTACCTCAGAGTAGCATTGTACTGCCCATAATTCACATGACTATAGAAGGAAAATGAAATGATTCGGAACTTACCCCTCTTATTTATATGGCAGCGTCAGTTAGAAGAGTAAATGATAGATCGAGGCAGAGACACGATGATGGGCATTCTACTGATAAATATTGTACGATGTACACAAAATATATAAACTCTTGCTTGTAGCAGATCCGGGCTGTGTAAAAGCCAGTGGAAAGTACAGTAGAAAAATATAGTGAATGGAAAGTGAAATCAATTGAAAAAACAAATCATCTCGGGAGGAATCCTACATCATTTAATGGTTTTTCATACAGGTGACACCAGACATTCGGAAACATGAATGTCCATAAAATTGTCATTTTTAAACAAATTAGTCATTCACAGGATTTGGGCATTGCTGGTTTTGCCAGCATTCATTGTCCAGGCCCAACTGCTCAAAGGGCAGTTAAGAGTCACCAAATTGCTGGTTTGCAGTCACATGTAGGTGAAACCAGGTAATAATGATAGGTATGATTCCCAAAGGACAGCACTGAACCAGAATCCCCCCGTCCTCACCACAACCCAGATAATCAACAGTGCAGGAAATTTCTGGAAAAGCTCAACAGGTCTGGGGACTGAAACCAGAGTTAACAAGTGTCACTTCTTCAGAACATGTCTGAGGACTCGACCACAAAGGTTAACTCGGATTTCTCTCCACAGATGCTGCCTGACCTGCTAAGCTTTTCCAGCAATTTGGTTTTGCTTCTGATCTACAGCATCCACAGTTCTTCCGGGTTGTAATCCGCAATTGTTCAGGTACCCATGAGGCTATATATTCCGTATTTTTGTTGAATTAAATTTCCACAATTTGCTGATTTGAACTCAGCCTATAGAAGAACCTCAGTTTCTGCATTGAGAGTCTAGCGATGATGCCTCTAGGGCATCTCCTCCTCAATAAATGTTCCTTAAGCTGAAAGGACAATTAAGGATGTTTACAATGCAGCCACCGTTTCAAGCTGGACCAATGAAGGAAACCTGCTCAGGTGTACTCACTGGTATCTTGCCTCACCAATTCTCCAAGTCTCATCTACCTTTCATCATCCCTCGCATGATCTCTGTTTTCCACCCTCACATTCTCACCACCTCACTCCAATCTCTGTTTCCATATTCCCATGTGAGGTTGACCTCCCCAGAGGGCGGCTGTGATGCGAAATATTGGAAGCAAGAGAGAAACTTGTTTAAATGTGCAGGATCCATGTGTCTCAGTGATATTATGGCACACATCTCTGGGTGAGTTGGACTCATAACGAGATTTAATCTCCCTCACCCACGCCATCCCGAGTGTACACAGAGAAAATCACTTCTGAACATCGCTTACGCTCCTCTAACGCAGACAACCGCATGCACAGAGCAATAGAACATACAGCTTACCAAGTACATGCAGGGTAAGAGTCTCTGACGCTGGGTCGCCCACTTCAGGGAACATGGTAACATTGTACTCCCCACTGTCTGAAAACGTCACGGACTTCAGCAGGAGTGATCTATTTGGCAGGAAAATCTCAGCACGGAACTTGTGTTCATTGCTAAGACATACAGATGAACCAATCCATAACCCAATGTTTTTCCCTTTGAATTCCCAGATCCCATTCTTCGCTGCAGCTGATGGTTTCACCGAAAAGATTGCCGTTTCTCCAACAGTCACATTAATCTGTCTGTGTTCGGTCTGGATCGTGAACGACTGGGGCTCAGCTGGAGAAATCAACATCATTAAGGAAGTTGCAATCAGAAACTCTCCACCATGTATACTTCTCCAAAATCCAAAACATAAATCTGATATTTTCTCACAGTCGTTTGCTGGCTTGGTTTGCCAAGTTCCCAAATAGAATGTGTTAGTATTCCTAACTCTGAACCACGACACCCAGGTACAATTCTTACCTTCCGTGGGGGTCTGTAATGGCATCTCTGCAACGGTTGCGTTGCAAAATCTCTAGAATAGTAGGTAAGAGGAAGTGTACCTCACCTACTGCCATTAATAAGCAAACAGAGATCGTGGTGAGTGGCAGTTTCGCCCTCCCAATTGCAACCCTCACCCATCCAGTCTGTTACATTCAGAGACCGATTGGAACATTACAAATCATTTACTTTATGCTTAGGATTCAGAAATATTACAGTGAAACAAATGCTGTATCACATTTAAGGATATTCTGACGGTTTCTGTTTTGTGAAAACAAAATTGTTGTATTGGTACTGTGAATGTCGATTGCCAATGACATTATGAGGATTGTCACTCCTTTAGGTTCAGAAAAGGTGAAAACAGAACTGTAACACAGAGCAGCATTGTGTTGCTCATAGTTCACATGATTGTGGAAGGAAAACACAATAATTCAAAAGCTACCACACTTATTTACGTGACAGCATCAGTTAGAAGAACAAATGATAGGTCAAAGCATAGACATGATGATGGACATTCTACTGATAAATATTGCATCTTGCACACAACATATATAAATTTTCGCTTGTGGCAGATTTGTAATGTGTAAAAGCCAGTGGAAAGTACAGTAGAATAACACAGTGGATGAAAGGTGAAATCAATGGAAAAATTCAGATGTCGATCTAGGGAGAAATCCCACCTCATTTATTGGTTTCTTGTACAGGTGACACCAGACATTCAGAAACATGAGTGTCCATAAACTTGTCTTTTTTATTATTATTAGTCATTAACAGGGTTTGGGCATCGCTGGTTTGGCCAGCATTCATTGCCCAGGCCTAACTGCTCAAAGGGCCACTAAGACCACCAAATTGCTGGTCTGCAGTCACATGTAGGTGAGACCAGGTAATGATGCCAGGTATCCTTCCCAAAGGACAGCACTGAACCAGAATCTCCTCAACCTATTCATAACCCGGATAATCAACAGTGCTGGAAATTTCTGGAAAATCTCAACAGGTCTGGGGGCTGAAATCAGAGTTAAAATGTCAGATCAAGTGTCCCTTCTTCAGAACGGTTCTGAGGATGAGTCACTCAACTCCACACGTTAACTCTGATTTCAGTCCACAGATGCTGCCTGACCTGCCAAGATTTTCCAGTAATTTGGTTTAGTTTCTGATCTATAGCATCCACAGTTCTTTCGGCTTGTAGTCTGCAATGTTTCAGGGTCAACATGAGTCTATTCATTCCAGATTTTGGTTGACTTAAATTTCCACAATCTGCTGAGTTGAACTCAGCCTTTCGAAGAACCTCAGTTTCTGCTTTGAGAGTCTAGCGATAATGCTTCTAGGGCATCTCCTCCTTAATAAATGTTCCTTAAGCTGATGGTGCAATTAGGGATGGTTACAATGCAGCCACCGTTACAAAGTAGAACAATGAAGGGAACCTGCTCAGGTGTATTCACTGGCATCCTGTCTCACCAATTCTCCAAGTCTCTTCTACCTTTCATCATCACTCACAAAATCTGTATCGTCCTCCCCCACCTTCACACAACCTCACTCCAATCTCTGTTTCCATGTCCCATGTTGACCTTTCCAGAAGCCAACCTCTGATGGGAAACATTGGAAACCAGAGAGAAAACTTTTTTGGTGTGCAGGATCCTTGTGTGACAGTGATAATATGGCGCACAGATCTGGGTGAGTGGGATTTAGAGTGAGATTGAATCTCCCCCACTCGCGCCATCCTGAGTGTGTACACAGCAAATCACTCCTGAACATCACTTACACCCCTCTAATTCAGACAACCACATACACAGAGCAATAGAACATGCAGCTTATCAAGTACATGCAGGGTGAGAGCCGCTGACACTTGGTCACCCGCTTCAGGAACCATGGTAACAAAGTACTCCCCACTGTCTGAAAACATCACTGACTTTAGCAGAAGTGATCCACTTAGCGTTAAAATCTCAGCACGCAACTTGTAATCATTACTTATTGAAGCAAATGAACCGATCCATAACCCAATGTTTCTCCCTTGGAAATCCCAGTTCCCACTCTTCACAGCAGCCGATGATTTCACTGAAAAGTTTGCCGTTTCTCCAACAGTCATATTAATTCTGTGTTCGGTCTGGATCGTGAATGACTGGGGCTCAGCTGGAGAAATCAACATCATTAAGGAAGTTACAGACAAAAACTCTCCACTATATATATTTCTCTGACATTTCTGACATTTTCTGACATTCTGACATTTTCTAACAATTGCTAGATGTCTTGGTTTTCCAAGTTCCCAAATAAATGGTAAAGTGTTTGTATTCCTACCACTGAGGCTCCCAGGTACAAGTCTTACCTTCTGTCGGGGTCTGTAATGGCATATCTGCAAAGGGTGAGTTGCAAGATATCTAGAACAGTTAGTAAGTCAACGTGTACTCACCCCCTGCCATGAATAAACAAACAGAGATGGTGGTAAGTGGCAGTTTCGCCATTTTGAATGCAACCTCACTCCTCCAGTCTCTGTTACATTCAGAGACTGACCCTCTCCCCCTGGTGCAGATCAATGAAGATAGTTTCGGAAAAGGCAACGCTAATTGGTCCAAATTCTGGTCATCTGACAGGAAACTCATTGCACAGTGTACAGTGAGAGGATAACAGCTGGTAACAAAAATCAGTAGAAAAATCAGATTCCCGCTCGTTCAGAAATCTAAATATTGTTCCTCTATTCTACAGTCATGTCAATATGAGGCCTACTTATCCTTCAACCGGGACACCCATGGTTCAATTTTCACTTTAGCTACTTGTGCATGGACTTTCTGGATGGCGTTCAGAACCATTCCTCAAAGAAAGCAGCTAGATCTGGGCAGCTTCAGTGGTGGAATACGATGGAAAAAAACATTCATAGCACAGAAGAGTCAGACAATGACCATTTTAAACAAGAATGTGCAACTCGTCCATTGCTTTCAGTAGCATTGTCAAACCTCTCGAATTCATCTCTCAACATGGTGCTCATCTCATCCCTTAAACACACTGTATTCAGCGAATTGTTAAAGTATCACTCTTTGCCAAAGAAAAGACTTTTCATCAGTTACAGTGTACACGTTGAACGTTGGTTGTAATATTCTGGACAAGCCTGGACATATACAGCGAGGATAAACAACGTTGTCTAGGATAAAGTCATTGGCTAGGATTGAAAGATAATCAACAAAATTAAACGCTCGTGCACTATGGATAGCAGTCGACATTGCCCACAATTCAACTCATCACCAAACCTTCTCCCACAAGTCATTGCAAACATATAACCTCTATTTTTTTTCTGTGGAAAATCTCTTCCCATTGCTTGAAGAATTGAAGGCACCAGACATTTGCTACGCTCAAAAAAAACCAAATGAAACCATGATGATAGGAAGCAAAGGTTGTTTACAGAATGACTGGTTGTCATCTGAAGTGCTTTTTCTGAGGGTTTAGTGGAGGGATATTGATCAAAAGAAAGTGGAGTCACTGTCTGAATTGAAATATCTGCAGGGTGTGAAGCAACAGCCTTGCTACATTGTTATTTCTGAGAGCAAGGAGAGACATGATGGACCAAATGGACTTCTTCTATGATGGAGCCAGCTATGTTGCTTCAGTCTATGAGGGGCAACAGCATGAGGTTCAGAGCAAGTTCAGCTTTAATCACTACAACCATGTATGTGCCAGAGCACCGTGAGAGATTGTCATCCAACTGCTTTTAATCAGAATCTTCCCTTCTATCCTAAATACGGCAGTGAAAATGCCTATTCCATTGTAATTTTTATATAGAGAGAATGTGGGATAAGGGATCGCTGGCAGGACCAGCATTTGGTGGCTGTCCTTTGTTGCACTTAAGGTGATGGTGAGCTGCTTTCCTGAACCACTGCAGTCCATTAATAGTTATGGAGGCAGTTCCAGGGAATTCCACTGAAGGAGATGTCATATAGTTCTAAGTCCAGGTGGTGTGTGGGAACACAAACATCATCATAATCCTGTTTATGTTCAGCCTTTGTCCTTCAAGATGGTTGTAGTCGTAGTTTGGGAAGATGCTGTCTAAGAGTTGTTGGTGAGTTCCTGCAGTGCACCTTGCAGACACTGCTGATGCTGAACGTTGGTGATGGAGCAGTCAGAGAGTCATACAGTCATAGAGATATACAGCATATGGAAACAGAATCTTTATTCCAACTTGTCTATGCTAACTAATTGCTCTATATCAATCTAGTCTAATTTGCCAGCATTTGGCCCATATCCCTCTAAACGGTTCCTATGCATACACCCATAAAGTGCCTTTTTAATGTTGTAATTATACCAGCCTCCACCACATCCTCTGGCAGTTCAGTCCATACACACATCCTCCTTTGTCTAAAAAAGTTGTCGCTTATGTCCCTTTTCAATCTTAGTCTTCACCTCAAACCTATCCCCTCTAGTTTTTAATTTCCCATCTGGGTAAAAGAATTGCCTATTTATTCTATCCATGGCCCTCATGATTTTATATATCTCTATTAGGTCACCACTAGGCCCCAAAACTTGGGGAAAAATAGCTTCAATCTATTCTGCCTCTTCCTATCGCTCAAATGCTCTAACCCTGGCCAAATCTTCATGCATCTTTCTGAACCCTTTCTGGTTTTACAACATCCTTCCTATAGGAGGGAGATAAGGATTGCATACAACACTCCAAAAGTGGCATGACTAAGGTCCTGTACAGCCGTAGCATGATCTGCCAACTCTTATATTTGATGTTTAGACTAATAAAGGCAAGCATAGAAAACACCTTCCTCACTATTCTGTCTACATGTGACTCCACTTTCAAGGAACAATGAACCTGCACTCCAAGATCTCTTTGTTCAGGAACACACCTTTTGATGTTTGTGGATATGGTGCCCACTAAATGAGGAGCTTTATTCTGGATGGGGTCAGACTTCTTTAGTATTGTTGGGGTTACATTCATTCAAGTAGGGTTGGAAACTTCCACCTTGCCCTTCACTTAAGCCTTGTGTGCAGGCTTTGAGTCGTCAGGAGGTGAGTTGCTTGCTGCATTATTTTGAGCCTTTGACCTACTTGTGATCGAATGATATTCATATGGAGAGCTCAATTCAGTTTCTCTTCAATACCAGGATCACAATAACATCATTTAAAGTCCATGTCCGGTGGTTAGATCGCCTCCTATTAGAGATGGTCATTGCCTGATATTTGTTTGGTGCCAATGTAGTTTGCCACTTTTCCGTCCAAGTCTGGATATGGTTCACATTGAGGCGCATTTGGGCACGGACTGCTTCGGTATCTGAGGAGTTGCGAATGGTGCTGAACATTGTGCAGTCATCAACCAACATCTGCTTTTCTGACCTTGTCCTGGAGGACAGATGTCTGATCGAGGAGCTGAAGACGTATGGCCATGGGATACTACCCAGAGGAACTCCTGCAGGAGCATCCTGCAGCTGAAATGTTGAATCTCAAATAATCATAACCTATTTTCAGATGTGCCAGGTATGAATCCAACCTGTGGAGTTCTCCCCTGATGATCTTTGACTCCAGTTTCGCTGGGAATTCTTGCTACTACACACAGTCAGATACAGCTGTCATATCAAGGGACATCACGCTCACTTATAGAGTCATGGAGCCATAGAGATGTACAGCGTGGAAACAGACCCTTTGGTCCAACCCGTCCATGCCAACCAGATATCCCAACCCAATCTAGCCCCACCTGCCAGCACCCGGCCCACATTTCTCCAAACCCTTCCTATTCATATACCCATCCAAATGCCTCTTAAATGTTGCCATTGTACCAGCCTCCACCACATCCTCTGGCAGCTCATTCTCTGTGACTTGCTGTCACTATCTAAATATGCTATTTTAGCAAGACCTCACTGCTAATTCAGTTCCAACAACGGCACAAGTATCTGGAATCAAAAACTTGTATCTGTGAATAAACTTACTTTTCAGAATGAAACACTTGCTGCAAAACTTTTACTGTTGTGTAGTTGCATACAATTGTGCTCCTGTGAGTTGTATCACAGAGAGATGACAATATGTTGGTGAAAAACGGCAGGTCAAGTATTTCTGATGCTTGAGGAGCTCAGGAGTTTGAGAGTTGTTAGGGTTGTCCATAGATCAGCAGTACAAAATGGCCGACAGCTGCCCATAGCTGGAAACAATATGGCTGACAACTTCAGATGGTTGATGCAGCAGAACCATACTGACAGTAAGTTTTTCAAGGTTGCTGATTTGTATGCGATATAGAGCTGAATTGAACATTTGACTAATCACAAGTAGGACAAAACAGCTTTGTAAGAACATTTGTTTCAGCTAACATTGATGATACAAAAAAAATAACTTTTGCATTAAACAATAGCAACTCTGTAGGGAGCTAACATATAAGACATTGAACGTTTGACCTATCCCAAATAGCATAACAGCAACCCTGTAAGAACACTTGATTCAGCTATAGTTAACACATAGCTCTCGGATTGTTAATCAATCTGTAACGTACTAAGTAGTTTCATACAGTAAAAATGACCCTCCTCCACACCCCTTATCATTGTTCTTTTGTATTTCTTGTAATGAAAAAGTCAAAAATTAGCAATTTTTGAGGAAAAGAACCGGAAATGGCGTCACCCAACTTAAGAAACCAAGACCTATAATTACAGAGGCGGGACATACCACCAGAACTTCACCAGAGACTCTCACTGATTGATGTTACCTAGTCATGTGACAAAACATCTGAAAACAAACCTCCCAGCTGAGCGAGCTAATATACATCCAAATTTAAAAGTTTCTCATCTAATCAAATGCTAAATAACACTTGCAGAAACTTACGAAAGTTTTTGAAAACACCACGATCGGGGTGGACAGCAAGCCTCAGTTATTAGCAATTCAGAGCTAATTACAGATGGACATTTTGTTCTGCTGACCAATAGTAATCAAATGGCGTGTGCACTCTAAGTTTAAATTGTATAAGTCAAGATGCTTTTGCGCCTTTATTGCCTTTTCTGCTGTGTGGTGGAACTGTTCTGTAAATCACAAATAACAATCACCCGAATCCATGCCGTGACTCAAACTCTCATTGAAAATATGAGATCTAACAAGTATCAAGGGTATGACTGTATACTGTCTTTGACCAGAATAATGCAGTTCCGCTGTCAGTGAATGTGAAGTCTTGTCGAGTGACTGCAGGGGTGTTGGTATGGTAGGAGTGTAGCCAGACAAAATGGCGGATTTCTGAAAAATCGACAATTAATGAAGCATTCTTGGAACTTGGGACAAGCCTTGAGCAAGGTTCCTGTGCTAATAGACAGGCTGCAGCTGCAGATGGACAGCATGCAATTAACCCAGCAGCTGCAGACGATACATTATGCACTTCAATTTGAATTGAATAGCATCAAGCTGAATGTCTACCCCAGGACAATCGAAAGATCAAGTTGTTGCCAGACACAGGGTGCTGCCTCACAGCCTTATTTGGAGAGGGCTACCTGACCTATGTTCACCTAACACCTTCAGTAATGGATGCCCAAGGACCACCTTGCCATCAACATGTCAACGCCTGGTTGGGTCCGATTGATCAGGATCAATCTATTACAGGACACTAAGACCCTTCCAAAAGGGCCAGAACAACTACTAAGTGTAAGTATTGCCGCAACACCATCCACAGCAGCAGTAACTCGAGACCAACAACTGTGGAGGAAAGACACCCCTGAGACCACGAGGAGAAGGCTAAGAGATGATCATCGTTACGTGGATCAAAGCCAAGATGTTGAGTGGTGGTATATGATCATCCAGAGTTCAGTTAAAACCAGGATAGTTGATTAGATTGATAGTGTGAATTTTTAATTTATAATATATTTTATTGTTACAGTATTAATTATGGAAAATAAATAAACATTATCGTTTCTTGTTATTGAGCATCGACTCGCAGTCTCTTTGCTAGATATAAGAGTTAAAATACGCTGTGTGGCAGTCACAACGGGAATAATATGATTACTTTAACAACCTAAGTATAATATTGCAAATAAAGGGTATCACTATAGTTTGCCAGTTCTTAAAGAAAAACAGAATAACATATATATAAAACACTTGGCAGTGAAACTAATAGCTGCTTCCACGTTGAATATTTGTTCTATCCATAGAAAGGTGACAGCCAGAAATGCATTAGACCATTTGACCCCCTCTCCATATTGCAGTTCCTTCAAAGGGATTTGAAAGATACTTCCATCAATGTACATTTGATCACTTTTTCGTACTTATCCATACATGCTTCAGTGATGTCTTGATACCACTCCTCAAAAGAAATAGTTTCGATTGTAGACTAGTTATTTTCACATCTCTGAATAACAACAAACTGTATGAACATTGCCAAACACTGAGCCACCCAAAGTTTATCTCTGTAAGTCTGTGTACAACTGAGGCTGGAACTTTATTTTTACATTTTAACAGTTGCAACGTGGCCAGTCACAATGAAGATCAAATGTTGCAACGAACTGGGTGCCGAAGACGTCGAAGTCTTATTTCACTCCTTCAGCTGTCCTGGAATATATATTAATATTTGAGCACTACATAAAATTAAAAATATCCTCAAGGTCCTGTTTGCCCTCAATATCAGTTCAGCCAATATCTGAACCAAATCAAGTTTGTTTTCAGAATTCATCATGTATACCGTTAGTGAATAGTCTCCTTTAGACCTAATTTATCAAATGACTAATGCCAGTCAATGTAAATAGTATCTGGCATTATCCATTACTTCAGTTTTGTCTTCAAGGAACTCAGGTTTTCCAGTTACAACAAGTGCTCAAAAACTCTTGGTGACTTTCTGTCATCCACCAAAGATGGCTAATGTCTCTGCCGTGATCTAGATGGCAGCAGTTTTAAAGAAATAACCTGTTTGGCTAACTAACTTGGAGTACAAAATATTAGAAGCGACACACATACTAAAAAATCTCACCTCCAGAAACATAAGTAGAAATGATGAAAATGCCAAGTAAAATCTTCATTTTTACTTTGTTCTTTGATAAAATCGTACAGTGCAGTTACATACAGTTCTTCTCAAAGTTCTGTGTCAGTCAGTCAGTTTGTACTCACAAGAAAGTACAACGCCTCAAACAAATAGAACCTTTGACTGGTTCAGAGGTGTCATTATGCAACATATTAGCTTCATTCTGCCTGACAGTAGTGGCATTCTGCCACACATGATCAGTCCCAGTCATACACTGCAACCAATTGTTTCAAAATAACTACATCATTCAACAACACTATCAACTCCTTGTCACTTCAACTCCTTCCTGTTGAAGTGACAAAGTCTCGCAGCTGGAATTCAGAAATGTTGATGCATAGAAAATATAAGCAGGAGTAGGCCATTCGAGCCTGTTCCACCATTCAATATGTGTGCAACACGGTGGCTCAGTGGTCAGCCCTGCTGCCTCACAGCGCCAGGGCCCTGGGATTGATTCCCACCTTGATGACTGTGCGGAGTTTGCAATTTTGCCCCGTGTTTGCGTCGGTTTGCTCGGGGTGCTCCGGTTTCCTCCCACATTCCTAAGATTTGCAGGTCATGTGAATTGGCCATACTAAATTGACCATAATGTTAGGTCCATTAGTCAGGGGAATGGTTTGGGTAGGTTACTCTTCAGAGGGTCGGTGTGAACTTGTGGGCCGAAAGGCCTGTTTCCATACTGTAGGGAATCTAATTTAATCATAATCATCGCTAACCATCGTGCACAATTCCCTCATCCCACCATAACCAATATCTCCCGATTCCCTCAGCCACAAGACCGATATCTGCCTCCTTCTTGAAAACACATACTCTTCCGGCTTCAATCACTTTCTGTGCTGGTGAATTCCACAGACTCACCATTCTATAGGTGAAGACGTTTCTCTTCACCTCAGTCCTGAAAGATTTATCCTGAAACTTTGACCCCGGGGGAAGTTAGGAATGTCCTCCCCGCATCCAACCTGTCTACATCTGTTAGAATTTTAAAGGTTTCTATGAGATTCCTCCTGCATTCTTCTGAACACCACTAAATACAATACCATAATCACCTTTATCAGTTACATCCTCAAAGAATTCCAATAGATTTGTGAAGTATGATTTCCCTTTTGTAAATCCATGCTGAATGTCTTTGAATCTAACACTGTTTTGTCAGTTCTTCGATATAAAATCCTCGATAATGAACTCTGGCATATTCTACACGACTGACATCAGACTCACTATTCTCGAGATCACTGGTTTCTCTCTACATCCCCTTATAAATAGTGGAGTTAAAACAGTCACCCACAAATCAGAATGGATGTTCCTGAGTCTAAAGAATCAGGGAAGATGGCCGTCAATGCAACCATTATTCCTAGCAACACTTCCTTAAGTACTCTGGGATGTGGATTATCAGGCCCTGTGGATTTACCAGTCTTCAATTTCGCCAACAACATTTTTCTGTTAATGCAGATTCCTGTCAGCTCCTTCACCTCACTAAACCTAGTGTTCCGCTTCATTTCTGGTACATTATTCATTTTTTCTTTTGTGAAGCCAGAAACAAAATTTGAGGTTAGTTTGTCAGCCATTTCTTTATTCTGCATTATACATTCCCCTCTTCTGACTACAAAGAACCTACAACAGTATACATCAACCTTTGTTTCTTTGTATACTTAAAGAAACTTTTCTGATTGGTTCTTATCTTCCCCATAAGCTTAATCTTATAATCAATTATCTCATTCTCATAAATCTCTTGGTCTTCCTTTACTGATTTCTAAACTGTTCCTGATCCATTGAATCGCTACAGTGTGGAAACAGGCCATTTGGCCCAACATGACAATACCAATCCTCTGAAGAGCACCCCATCTCCCTACCCTATCCCTGTTACCCTGCAATTCCATGGAAAATGCACCTAACCTGGAATACATCCCTGGACACAGTAGACAGCATAGCATGGGCAATCCACCTAATCTGGACATCTTTTGAGAAAATCAGAGTACCCAGTGGAAGCCCACTGCGACTCAGGGGCAATGTGCAAACTCTACACAGACAGTGACCCGAGGCTGGAATCGAACCCAGATCCCTGGCACTGTGAGGCAGCAGTGCTATACACAGAGCCACTGTGCCGACCCCGCCCCCAACCCAACTTGTCCATGCCAACCAAGTTTCCCAAACTGAATGAGTCCAGTTTGACAGCATTTGCACCATATGCCCGTAAACCCTTCCTGCTCATGTACCTAAACAAGTGTCTTTTAAATGTTGTAATTCTACCTGCATCTACCACTTCCTCTGACAGTACATTCTACATAGGGACCATCTATGCGTGAAAAAACTGCCCCTCAGGTTCCTTTTAAATCATTCTCCACTTAAAATTGTACCATCTAGGTTGAACTCCACTACACGAGGGAAAATACACTTGTCATCCATCTTATCTATATTCCTCATGATATTTCAACCTCTATAAGCTCCCTTCCTCATAATCTCCGGTGAAAAAAGTCCACGCCTTTAAAGCCTCTCCTTGTAACTCAAATCTCCAGTCCCAGTGACATCCTTGTAAATCTTTTAGAACATAGAACATAGAACATAGAACATAGAAGAATACAGCGCAGTACAGGCCCTTTGGCCCTCGATGTTGCGCCGATCCAAGCCCACCTAACCTATACTAACCCACTATCCTCCATATACCTATCCAATGCCCGCTTAAATGCCCATAAAGAGGGAGAGTACACCACTGCTACTGGCAGGGCATTCCATGAACTAACGACTCGCTGAGTGAAGAACCTACCCCTAACATCAGTCCTATATCTACCCCCCCTTAATTTAAAGCTATGCCCCCTCGTAATACCCGACTCAATCCGCGGGAAAAGGTTCATACTGTCGACCCTATCTAACCCCCTAATCATCTTCTACACCTCAATCAAGTCACCCCTAAACCTTCTTTTCTCTAATGAAAACAGCCCCAAGTGTCTCAGTCTTTCCTCATACGATCTTCCTTCCATACCAGGCAACATCCTGGTAAACCTCCTCTGCACCCGTTCCAATGCCTCCACATCCTTCCTATAGTATGGCGACCAAAACTGCACACAATATACCAGATGCGGCCGTACCAGAGTCTTATACAACTGCATCATGACCTCAGGACTCCGGAACTCAATTCCTCTACCAATAAAAGCCAGTACGCCATATGCCTTCCTCACCGCACTATTTACCTGGGTGGCAACTTTCAGAGATCTGTGTACATGGACACCAAGATCCCTCTGCTCATCCACACGACCAAGTATCCGACCATTAGCCCAGTACCCCATCTAAAGGCATCGAGAGCATTGATACATACCACATGCTCCTTCTCCAAGGACACCCTGCTTTATCCTCAATCATAGAATAGCCTTTATCCTCAATCATAGAATAGAATCCCAACAGTGTGGCATGAGAGAATTGACCCATCAAACCCCACCAACCATCCAAAGAGCATCCCACCTGGAGCACTCCATCCTTGTACCACTGCATTTCCCATGGCTGATCCACCTATTCTGCACAATCCTGGACACTGTGGACAATTTCGCACAAATGACCCACCTAACCCACAAATATTTGAACTGTGCAAGGAAACCAGAGCACCTGGAGGGGGCCCACACAATCATAGGGGAATGTGCAAACTCCACACTGGCTGTTGACCAAGGCTGGACTCCAATTTAAATCAAAACAGATGATCCCTGTGCATTGTCACATTGCTGTTTATTGGAGACATATTGCCCAGAGAGACATCTTGAGATTCAGAAAGAGACAATATAAATTCAGTCAACTCCTGCCGAGTTAATGTGATTAACAACAACATCAGTACTCCAACAGTGTCATCAGACCTCGTACCTACTCTATCATTTACGATTTTGAAACCATGGGAAGTTTGTTACCAGCTTCGATGACAGCCATAATGCTCTGACCACTTTGAGCCACTGCAAGTCAGTTCTAATAGATATCAATAGATTGAATCTAAACAGGATGCCCCACAACAGGAAGTGCTCTGACACTCAATGCCCGTAAGTCAAGGTCATTTTCCTAAAACCACTCACGTCTGGCAATAACATTGAAGATATTTTATACAGTAACCTTTCAGTCTCAATTGTCAGTTCCAGTCCACGAAGCAGCCAGTAACATGCACCAGTGAATTGAATACTAACAGCAGCATTGCCCTGGCAGGAGAGATTGAGGAGCTTGAAGCTGTCTTCTCTGGAGTATCTAAACATGAAACACTTCAAATGAACAAAAATCTTCAAGAGCTCGAGAGGATAGATACAGGAAGGATGTGCTCCTAGGCTGGTGTGCCTGGAATAAAATAAGCACTAACTACGGTATCTTTAACCAACATTCCCTTTAGCTGCATAAATGTTTAAG
>NC_057756.1:7407111-7457058 GCF_004010195.1 Chiloscyllium plagiosum
TTGTAGGCCTGTCTACATACTGTGTCAGGAATCCCTCCTGCACGCACTGGACAAAAACTGACCCATCTATATTACTCGTACTGTAATGATCCAAGTCAATATTTGGATAGGTGAGGTCCCCCATGACAACTACCCAGCCTGTCTCACTCCTATCGAGAGCCATGTTTGCTATCCTTTCCTCTGGGATTATTCGGAGACCAATAGAAAATTCCCAGCACGGTGACTTCTCCTTTCCTATTCCTAACCTCAGCCCAAACTACCTCAGATGGCAAGTCCTCATCCATCGTCCTTTCCACCGCTGTAATACTATCTTTGACAAGCAATGCCACACCTCCCCCTCCTTTATCCCCACCTCTGACCCTACTAAAACATTTAAATCCTGGGACCTGCAACAGCCAATCCTGTCCCTGTTCTATCCATGTCTCCGTAATAGCCACAACATCGAAGTCCCTGGTACCAACCCACGCTGCAAGTTCACCTCCCTTATTTCGTATACTTCTTGCATTGAAGTATTCACACTTCAAGCCACTTTCCTGTTTACAGGCACCCTCCTTTGAAATTGATGCCATGTTCCTAACCTCCCTACACTCCAGGTCCTGCACCCTAAAGCTACAGTCTGGGTTCCCATGCCCCTGCAGAGTTAGTTTAAACCCCACCCAAGAGCACTAGCAAACCTCCCCCCAAGGATACTGGTGCCCCTCTTTCCGATTTAATAATATCATTCCTAAAGCAGGGCCACCAGAACTGTACATTGTAGTCCCGCATTGGCCTCACCAATGTATTGTACAATTGTGACATGATGTTTCAACTCTTGTACTCAAAAAGTCTGAGCAATGAAGGTAAGAGTGCCAAAAGCTGTCTTCACCATCCTCCCAACCTGTGACACACTTTCAAAGAACGATGCAACTGAACCCCGAGGGCTCCCTGTTTGGTAACACTCCCCAGAGCTCTACCATTAACTATGTAAGTCTTGCCCTTGCTTGCCTAAACAAAATGTATTAATTTACATTTATCGAAATTAAACTCCAACTGCAAATCCGCATCCTGTTATCCCAATTAGGGTGGCGGATGGCTCAATGGTTAACCCTGTTGCTTTATACTGACACGGACCTGATGCAGAAACATTCCCAACTCGGGCGACTGTCTGAGTGGAGTTTGCAGACTCTGTCGGTGTCTGTGTGGGTTTCCCCCGGGTGTTCCAGTTTCCTCCCACAATCCAAAGATGTGCAGGTTAGGTGAATGGCCGGGCTAAATTGCCCCATAGTGTTCGGGGATGTGTATGTTAGGTGCATTAGTCTGAGGTAAATGTAGAGTAGAAGGGGAAATGGGTCTGAGTAGGTTACTATTCGGAGGGTCGGTGTGGATGTGTTGGGCTGGAGAGCTTGTTTCTACACATAGGGATTCTTTGATTCTATGAATTTATCAAGATCCCTTGTAGCTGAAACTTTATTGCTGGAGCTTTGATCTCCAGCGTCTGCAGACCTCACTTTCTCCTCCAAGATCCCTTGTAACCTTAGATAACCTTCTTTAATGTCCACTGTGTTACCAATTTTGGATTCATCTGCAAACTGACTAATCATGCTTCCTAAATTCCTGAACCAAATCATTTATATAAATGACAAACAGCAGTAGATCCAGCATTGAGCCCTGCAGAAGCTCACTGATCACAGGCCTCCTGTCCAAAAAGCAACCGTCCACCAGTACCCTCTGACTCCTACCATCAAGCCAATTTTGCATCCACTTAGCAAACTATCCCTGATGCCAATGTGATCTAAATTTGCTAACCAGTCTAACATGCAGAACATTGCCAAAGGCTTTACTAAAGTCCATGTGGACAATGTCTAACACTCTACACTCATCTATCTTCTTGGTTACATAATTTTAAAAACTCAAACTGGTTTGTGGGACACAATTTTCCATGCACAAAACCATGCCGTCTCTCCCTAATCAGTCCTTACCTTTCCAAGTGCGTGTGAACTCTGTCTCTCAGAATCCCCTCCAGCAACTTATCCATCACTGATGTCAGACACACTGATCTATAGTTCCCTGGCTTCGCTTTCTCACAAGGTAAAACAGGATTCTGGCTGGATATATGAATTCGGAAAGAATCTTCCAAGTTAGTAAGCAGTGCACAGCTACTTGTCATGAGTGCTCTGATTACACTTTGGGTGTTTCTGGAATGTTCTTTGCTGAGATGAGGTCTAATACGAACAAGGATCAACAGGGATGTGGAGTAATAGATTGGTCAAGGCCTGCTGTACTGAAAAGCAAAGCCCTTTGGCCTACCGAGTGAGCACCAATCAAAAGCAAGCACCTAATTATTTGTACCTTACTTTCTAGCACCTGACCCATCATCAAGAATTCCTTGGCATTGCAAGTGCACATCTATAGACTTCTTCATGATGGTTTCTACCTCTACTGCCTTTACAGGCTGCGAGTTTTCACACACTCTGGATGACAAAAAATGATTCCTCTCACCCCTCCAAACCTCCAGCTCCTTCTATAAATCTGTGCCCCTCAGCTCCCCATCTTCACACGCAGTCATTAACCCATTCAACGAGGGGAAACATTTCTTTCCTTCTATTTTATGTATGCCCCTTATACTTAGATATCCCTGAATTATGCCGGCACCAAATGTCCTCTCCTTCAAGAAATATAAGCCCCTCAAGAAAAAAAAAGGCCCTCTTCTGACCTAAAACTCGCCAGCCCAGGCAAATCCAGGGAAATTTCCAAGGTATCCACCCCAGTGCAATCACAATTCTTCTATCATGTGGATTTCAGGACTGCATGCAATAATCTATCTGTAATTTCTCTACTCTGCCTTACTCGGCTAATAAGGATAAGCATTCTTAACCACTTATCTACCTGTCCTGATACCTTACGGGACAGTTGGACATGCACACCAACGTCCCCCAGATCCTCAATGCTTCCCAGGTTCCCACTATTCATCATGTATTTATACAGACCACAAACAGCAATGGTCCCAACATGGACCCATGTGGAGCTCCAATGGACACAACATGCCAGTCACAAAAGCATTCTTCGATCATCAATCTCTGCTTCTGGTCACTCATCGAAATCTGGCTCCAATCACCACATCTCCTCTGTACCTTTGCTATCTTTCTTGGATGCAGTACCTTATATATAAAAAAAAGGCTGTTGTCCAAATGCATTGCCTTGCATTGTGGGAAGGAATTGGAGCCAAGAAGAGGAAGTATTGTTGGAATCTATAAATGTATAACCTTAAAGTAATAAACAACTAAATTGCTACAAAGTCCACAAGTCTAAAAGTGGAAGTGAATAGTATTGTTGTTGAAAATTACTGTGATCTGAGAGGGGAAAATGGGCAGGGAAAGTAGTATCACAGTGCAAATTGGGCTTTCTGAGAATCAGCACATAAACTATGGCTGTCAATGCCTTTTCATACACTGTACAATCCAATAATATCAATCAGCTTTGCATCCATTGTTCAATATTTTAACACTTTCACTCACTGTCAGTGGTGCTGAATTGCTCCTCCTCACTTTCTCCTTTAATCAAGGTTACAGTTAGAGTGATTGGAGTGAGGTCCAGCCAGATCCTGTCTTCACAACCCTAAAATGGCTGGTGTTCATAAACACTTGGAAGCTCTACTTGATGTTCAGCAGATTTGACATTAATGATTGGGAGGAGCTCGCAATCAATTACTTAAAATGGTGGAGTACAGTGTGCAGTTTTGGTCTCCAGATCTGAAAATGTTCTGGTTGTGGGGAAGTGTGGCAAAGCTTTACTAGACTGATTCCTGGGATGGTGGGCTGACGTATGAAGAGAGACTGGGTTGGTTAGGAATATATTCGCTGGCTTTTAGAAGGTTTTTATCTAAATCTGTGAAAATGCAACAGGATTAGGTAGGGGAAATGCAGGAATGATGTTACTATCTTCAGGGACTCCCGAACAAATTTTCCCAGTCTAAGCATACGGGTAAGCTATTAGGATAGAGATGAGGAGAAATGTCTTCACCCAGAGAGTGGTGAGCCTGTGGAATTCTCTACCACAGAAACTGCTGAGACCAAAACAATGAGGGTGCTGAGACTCTTTCTGCTTGTCATCTACATTAATGACTTGCATGTGAATGTACAAAGTATAATTAATAAATTTGCTGACAACACGGAAATGGGTGTTGTTATTGATATTGAGGAGGGTGGTATCAGGTAGCAGTCTGATAATGGCCCACTGGTAAATTGGAAAGAGCTGATGGGATTTAGTGCTGACAAGGGGTGGCACAGTGGCACAGTGGTTAGCACTGCTGCCTCACAGCGCCAGAGACCCGGGTTCAATTCTCCGCCTCAGGTGACTCTCTGTGTGGAGTTTGCACATTGTCCCCGGGTGCTCTGGTTTCCTCCCACAATCCAAAAAAAAATGTGCAGGTTAGGTGAATTGGCCATGTAGTGTTAGGTGAAGGGGTAAGAGTAGGGGAATGGGCCTGGGTGGGTTGCGCTTCGGCGGGTCGGTGTGGACTTGTTGGGCCGAAGGGCCTGTCTCCACACTGTAAATAATCTAAACAAAGTGCGAGGTGATGCATTTGCGAAGGGAAAGATGTGCACACTGGATGGGAGTATCCCGAGGGAGTACAGAGGAACAAAGGGACCTTGCTGTGCACGCCCATGGATCTCTGAAGGTGTCAGCACAGTAGACAGGATGCTGAAGAAGGCTCGTGGCATGATTGCCTTTATTAACCTGTGTGTGGAATATAGCTGCAAAGCAGTCTTGCTATGATGTTATTAAATATTGGTTCGGCCTCAGATGGAGTAATGTGTGCAGTTGTGGTCACCATGCTATCAGAAGGATGTCATTGTATTGGAGAGGGTGCAGAGGAAATTCACCAGGCTGTACCAGCAACATTCAAGAAGCAGCTGAACGAATCGATGAATAGGAAGCGAATAGAGGGAGATATATCCTGTAGGTGAGGGCACTTTAGTATGGAAGGCTAAAATGTGTTGGCGCAGGCTTGTAGGGTGGAAGGGCCTGTTCCTGTGCTATATTGTTCTTTGCTGTTTGCTGCCTGGAACAAAAAGTGTCAGTTATGAGGAGAGACTGGAGAGGCTGGGTTTGTTTTCCTTGGAGCAGAGGAGGTTGAAGGGAGATCTGGTTGAGATGAACAAAATTAGGAGAGGCATAAACAGAGTAGATAAT
This sequence comes from Chiloscyllium plagiosum, assembly GCF_004010195.1. Classification (NCBI taxonomy): domain Eukaryota; kingdom Metazoa; phylum Chordata; class Chondrichthyes; order Orectolobiformes; family Hemiscylliidae; genus Chiloscyllium; species Chiloscyllium plagiosum. The sequence goes on from NC_057756.1 coordinate 7,412,284, forward strand.
GACAAATTTTTCCCCACAGCAGATTGCCGAAGACCCAAGGGCATAAGTAGAAGGTGAGCAGTCAGTGGTTTACAGGAAACCTGAGAAAGATGTTTTTTCTCAGGTGGTAGAAATATGGAACGTACTGTCTGACAGGATGGTGTGAGCAGGTATTCTCACAACATTCAATAAGCCTCTGGATGTGTCCTTAAAATGCCAGGGCATTTTAGGCTATGGACCACATGAAGGTAAATGCGATTAGTGTCATTGGGTATTTATGAGTCAGGATAGGCATAGCGGGGAGGGGCTAAGGGCCTGTTTCTCTGTTGCACGACTCCATTCCTCAATTAATCAATGTTTTCCAAAAAACGTTTACAAACAAAGGACGGCGTGTTTGGAAATCACGTCCACAAGCGGCAGTGGATATTGAATTAATCATCACGTTGACCATGAGGAGAATAAATAACTCAATTTATTATAAATACATTCACTTTAACAAGATAACAATGATGATTTATCAATTACTAAAGTATTTTAGTAATTGCCTATACCCCTTTAAGGTCAAATGCACATTAATTCAGAAAGAACACAGAAGGCACACAGTTTGTCACAAATACTATGGCTGAGGAGGTGGGGTATTTGTAGCCAGTGGAAAAAAAAGTGGTTCTGTATCACTAATCTAAACCACAAGAGTAGAATAAGCCGTTCTCACAGTCCTCTTGGTTCTTATCGATGGTGTCTGCAAAGCGATGGGCATTCTTCACTGGTTGATTGGTTGGACCTGATGTCTTTCCTTTCCCTTTACATTTCAGAGTTCTTTCTTTCAGTGTATCTGTTTCTTTCAACGATAGAGAGTGGGAAACAGCGCACAGAAAAGTCTGGGACAGACTCAGCTCTTGGAGATTACCATTCGCATTTCACTCACGGAGTCTGTGTTAAACTGCAGCCAGACCAATCAGAAATCTGTTACTATGCAGAGCTTTCCTGAATTGATATCAGATAGCCCCAATTCTCCCGGACTCTCTGTCTCCAAAAAAGTAACATTATCTTATTTGCATCACTTAACTGTACTTGTTTTGTTTACACAGTGCAAAGTATTTGCATGCTTTAAAAAAATACATCATTTCATTTTGAGCGTGGACTGAAAATCAGAAAAATGGATGCTGTTATTAAAGAAAAGCATTGGAAGGATTGGTTTATGTGTAGCCAAATAGCAGAGGTACAACGGGGTATTGTATCAATCAGGAACTTCGTGCAGTATGGCATTGGTTACATAGAAATTAAGAATGATGTCAATCTGTGTATAGACTAGCAATAATTATCAGTGTCAATGCTGTGATGTATGAGTTTCAGGAGTATGCCAGGTATGGTTTTCTGGAGCAGTGTATTAATGAATCGACAGGCTGTTTGAGATTTAATATTATGTAATGATAAAGTGCCAGTTAATAATCTCATTGTAAAAGAACCTTTGGGGATGACTTGACCATAATATTATAGAATCCTACGTTCTTTTTAAATGTGAAGTCATTCAATTCGAGGCCAAGGTGTTAAACTAGAACAAAGGAAATTGTGAAGGATGATGGTCAAATTGGCTGAGGTGAATTGGGACTGTATGTAAAAAGATATGACAGTCTGTAAGCAATTTATAAAAAAAAGAGAAAATCAGCAGCAGGCGACTGAGATGGATGATCAGCAATGATCATTATGAGCAGATTCAATGGACTGACTGGCCTACTCTTTCTCCTACTTTCTGTATAAATACATATATAATTTATAGCAGCAAACACAGCCATTTTGACTCTGCAAAGGTCTCTTCATTAGCATCAGGAGGGGTAGTGCCTGAAACTGGGAGCGCTGTCTGATAGATTCATCAAGCAATGGCCTGACAGTCATGCTCAAAGGATCACATCTTAGAGACCATGCCCCAGCCACCACCATCACCATCTCTAGGTACATCCTGACCCACAGACAGGACAGGCCCAACAGGGGCTGCAGCACAGTAGGGACACAGTTGGGAAGGAGTTGCCCTGGGAGTCCTCAACATTGAGTCTCAATCCCACGAAATGTTGTAACATTGAGTCAAACCCGGGCAAGGAAGCTTCCTGCTGGTTCCCCTCTTCTGGCTGATGAATCAGCACTCCTCCATGTTTAACACTACTTGGAGGGAACACTGAGTGTGGGAAAGGGTGCAGCATGTATTCTCGATGGAGGATTTCCATATGTATCGACATTGGCTCAGCAGCGACAATACTGATTGATTCCTGAAGGCAAAGCTGCTACACTGGGTCTGCGGCAAATGGTGCAAGAATCAACAAAAGGGACAAATATACTTAACCTCACCCTGAACAAACTGCATGCTTAAGGTGCATCCATCCATGACCATATTGATAGCAGCTAGGACCCCACAGTACTTCTGGAGACAAAGGATACCCTCCATGAAGATGGCTGGTATCACCTATGTGCTAAATGAGATCAGCTTTGTATACATTCAACACCTCATGACTGGGCATCCATGAGGTATTGTGTGTCATCAGGAGAGGCAGAATTGCATCCCAATGTAATGTGCAACTTCAAGGTTTTGCATATCGCCAACTCAATGATCAAGCCAAGGGAAAGAAAAACACGGTTCAGTGAACAGCACAGGATGAGCAGCGCCAGGCATAACGAAAAATGAAGTGACCAAACTACCAAACAGGATCACTTGTCTGCCAAACATCATACGCAGAAAATGACAGTCAGGGTGAAGTGATTCTCCAACCAACCAATCAGATGTAAGCTCTACCATCCTGTCACATTCAGACATGGGTGGGAGTGGTAAATTAAACAGCTCAGTGAAGGAAGAGGCTCAACAAATATCCCCATTCTCAGGATGGTAGAGCCCAGCACATTGGTGCAAAGGATAAGCCTGAAGTATTCGTACCCATCTTCAGCTACAAGTGAAAAATGGATGATTCAACTTGACCTCTTCTAGTGGTCCCCAGCATCACAAATACCAGTCTTAAGCCAATTTGATTCGTTCCGTGTAACAGTCATAAATGGTAGAAGACACTGAATACTGCCAATTCTATGGGTCCTGACAATATTCTGGCAATTGTACTGAAGACCTGTGCTCCAGAATGTGTCTCTTCCTGAACCAAGCTTTTCCAGCACAGTTATGACAGGTGGAGTTAGTGTCGGATGGAGGTTATAATTTTAGTGGAGCCATTGGACAGAGATGCTGCTGCCCAGATTCAGCTGGTGAGTAAATGACCAAGGAAATACGTACATCCGCAGAGTGCCTTGCACACCCTCAGGGCATTCCATCTTGCTTCGCAATTGGCAAGGGCTTTTCAGAAGTGGTGACCCTGCTGTAACAATAAGAGAGGCAAGAGGTTAGTAAATGTGCACAATCGCAAACAGGAAGTCTGGGTTTTGTTTCCACTTTAACTGTTTGTGGGTTAAGGTAGGTACTGTGGGGGAGCATCCAAGCCCCTCCGCCTAATGTTTCATGTTCAACGCCACTCCACACCTTGAAATCCAAGGAATGTGCATTCGGAATGATTTGTGGCCTTTCTATGTCCCTCAGCCTTGCCTGCAGGAGGCACTATCTATGCAAGAGCCTGCTGTAAGCCAGGCTTTATTTCCAGCAGTGCTCCTCAGCAGTAGCCTCTGGTGACTACCTCTAGGAAGTATGTGCTTTGTCTGTCTCATACGCCCCAAGGCAAGAAAGGGCAGATGTTAATTGAAAGATGGGCCATGGCATCTGTTCTGCTTCAGAATTCTGCCTGTGGATCCATAGCATTGACCTGAGGAATTGCTGGTAAAACATCTTCATCCAAAGGACACTATGGCACTACCACGCTACTGCCTTCGCATGTCAGTTTAGATTGCATACAAAATGGGTAAGACTTGTCTCAAAACATTGGGACTGAAAGGATGAGAAGGAGTAGTTGATTGGTGTTGTTCTCAAGTTCCCCAAGCCTACATCTACTTGGAGTGGTTGATTATAGGCTCATAGAGATGTACAGCACGGAACAGGCCCTTCAGCCCATTGAGTCTGTACTGACCAAAGAAGAAACCATCTCCGATCTACCCTAATTCCATTTGACCCAAGGATATTCCAAGTGCTCATCCAGGTACTCTTTAAAGGTTTTGTGGTTTCCCACCTCAACTACTCTCTGAGACAGCACATTCAGACCCACCCACCACTCACTGAGAGAAAACAATTTTCTTACGTCCTTCCAAAATCTTCTGCCCTTCATCTTAAACTTGTTATTGACTCTTCAGCACAGCGATGCAGCCGCTTCCTACCACCCATCATGTACACCCCTTAGGCAGCACAGTGGCTAGCACTGCTGCCACACAGTGCCAGGGTTCGATCTTACCCTCAGGCAAATGTCTGTGTGAGTTTGCACATTGTCTCCGGATCTGCGTAGGTTTCCATGGGTGCTCCGGTTTCCTCCCACAATCCAAAGACCTGCAGATTCGTTGGATATTAGCCAGAGATGTGCTGCGTGGATTAACCATGGTTAATGTGGGATTATGGGGATGGGGTAGGGACCTGGAATACTGTAAGAGTGGGATGTTTTTCAGAGGCTCAGTGCACGCACTCTCTTTGAGCTGTATGGGATATTTCTACAGTGTAGGGATTCTACCATCTCTATCAGGTACCCTCTCAACCTTTTCTGCTCTAAAGAAAACAACCTGAGCTTATCCAGCCTCTCTTCATAGTTAAACTGTGACATCCTGGTGAAGGCACCCTCTCTAGTGCCATCACATTCTTCCTGTAATGAGGTGAGTAGAGCTGCGCACAGCACCCCAGTTGATCAGAAGAGACCCTTTGGAAGAAGACTCACCCCTGGACTCGTGGTGTTAACTCTGCTTTCTCTCCGTAGATACTGCAAGACCTGCTGAGTTTCTCTAGCAATTTCTGTTTTTGTTTGTTTCAGATTTCCAGCATACACAGTTCTTTGTTTCATTTCATCCATATATTCAAATATATGTAAGGCCCCTTTTGGAATACTGCATCCAATTCTAGTCTCCCTGCTATTGCAAAGAGTTGTTTAACTTTAGAGAGTGCAGAAAAAAATTACAAGGATGCTGCCAGGATAGTTTGAGCTATAGGAAGTGACTGAATAGGCTTGGAGCTGTTTCCCTGGAACGTGGGAGGCTTAGAGGTGACCTTATAGAGGTTTATAAAATCATGAGGGGCATGGATAGGATAAGGAGTCAAGGTCTTTTTCTCCAGGGGACGAGAGTCCAAAATTAGTGGGTCCAAGTTTAAGGGGAGAGGAGAAAGATTTAAAAGAGACCTGAGGGACAACATTTTCGTGCAGAGGGTGGTGGGTGTATGGAATGAGATGCCAGAAGAAGTGGTGGACGCTGGTACAGTTACAACATTTAAAAGGCATCTGAATATGTATGGGATGGGAAGGGCTTAGACAGATATGGGCCAAGTGCTGATAAATGGATCTGAATCCATTATTCGTAATTACAAAGATAAACGCACCTTTCCAAGTGTTCATAGACTGATCTGTGAGGAGAAAGTGAGTCATACACTGAGCTGAAGGTCCCAGAGGAAAAATAAAAGATATCATAGCCAATTCAAATCAGTCTCAACAGCAATAGTGTCTGAAATGATTGAAATTCAGAGAAACGTACTGTGTAGTTTGAACTGGACTGATCCTGATTTCCACATTATTTCTGTAAAGATAATTAATATACTAAATGTTAATAGTGTCACAACTGCATTGAAGCAGCTGAGAGTGTAACATGCAGTATGGAGACGTACTGCCTTTATTCTCATAGAATCCCTGCAGTGTGGAAGCAGGCCATTCAGACCACGGAGTCCACACTGACCCTCCGAAGAGCATCACACCCAAACCAACCCCCCTGTTACCCTATATTTCCCATGGTGAACCCATCTAGCCTGCACATCCCTGGACACCACGGGGCAATTTAGCATGGCCAGTCCACTCTAACCTGCATATCTTTGGACTATGGGATGAAATCGGAAATCCCGGAAGAAACCCACGCATTGACTGGGAGTATGCGCAAACTCCACACAGACAGTCACCGGAGGGTTGAATCGAATCTGGGTCCCGAACGCTGAGAGGTCACAGTGCTAATCTCTGACCCCCTTACTGACGTAATTTTTAAATCATTGTTTTGTTTTACAAATTTAAAGAATAAAGTAGATTCATGGAGTGGGGATTTAGAGAGGGATATAAAACTTTCAAGCATAAGAATTGTCATAGTCTCAGGTATGTCTCTTGGGACATTTCATTCTATGATTTACATATCCTGAACATTAACAATGTTGAAATGCAAGGACTGCTATCACTGTGCCAGATTTCCTCATTGCAAATTTATTCCACCCATTCCCTCTGTTGGAGGTGCTGTTGCACACTAGCCCTTGCTCTAGTCTACCCAGTCTCCAACACATGCAAGTCAATGAGATGTACATCGTAAGGATTTCTGGACTCACATCTTCTGCAGTACTGTGTGGACTTGTGGTTGCCCTGTTATAGGAAGGATATTACTAAACTGGAGATATTTCAGAAATGATTTATCAGGGTATTGCCAGGAGTGGAGAATTTAGATGTAAAAAGACTTTGGAAAGGCTGGGATGTAGGAGGTTGAGGGGTGACCTTACTGAGGTTTATAAAATCATGAGTGGTTACTTTAAATAACAATGGTCTTTTCCATAACGTAGAGGAGTTCCCAAACTAGGGGACATACATTTCAGACAAGAGGAGAAAGATTTAAAAAGGACACGAGGGGCAACATTTTTACATCTGTGTGGAATGCCCTGGCAGAGAAAGTCATGGATGGAGGCACGTTTAAAACGCATGAAAGACAGTTGGAGCGATATAGGTAAAACACAGGGACTAGCTCAGCTTGGGAACATGTTTGGCATGGAGTGTTTGCAGCTAAGGGTCTATTTCTATGCTGTAGAATTGAATGGTATTGAGTTTCTTGAGCATTGAACATTTTTGCATCTGTGTGGAATGCCCTGGCAGAGAAAGTCATGGATGGAGGCACGTTTAAAACACATGAAAGACAGTTGGAGCGATATAGGTCAAACGCAGGGACTAGCTCAGCTTGGGAACATGTTTGGCATGGAGTGTTTGCAGCTAAGGGTCTATTTCTATGCTGTAGAATTGAATGGTATTGAGTTTCTTGAGCATTGTTGGAGCTGCACCGATCCAGGCAAGTGGGGAGCATTCCATCACACTCCAAACATTGCCTTTTTAGATGCTGGACAGGCTTTGGCATGTCAGGAGGTGACCTACTCACTGGAGGGTTCCTAACCTCTGACCCAATCTTGTACCAACAGTATTTCTGTGACGAGTCCAGTTGAGTTTCTGGTCGATGGTGACCACCAGGCTGCTAATAACGTGGGATTCACCGATAGGAATGAACGTCAATGGCAATGTTGAGATACTTTATTGACTGGAATCATCCTATCTGCCTCATCCACCCCTTGTGTTACGGATCAGACCAGACCTTCTTAACATATATTAAAAAGGTAGCCTCGACCCTTAGGTTTTTTTTTTCTTATTTTAAAGGTAAAAGTAAAATGTTGTGTTCCTGATGCAATTTGATTAGTCAAATTACTCGACATCAAGCAAAATACAATTTATTCAAACACTATGAATAAAATATAACAAAAGAAAGCAGAACTTAGAATTATTTAACTCTGCTGGAAAACTTAACAGATTAATAGATACAGTAACTACTGATAATTAATTGTTCGAATATTATAACATCCCATAAACGTATCCTTTTGTAAAAAGAGAAATTCAGGCACAGATTCTCACATTATGAAGAGAAATCCCTGATTCCAGCTGTAATTGAGAGAGAGAAAGAGAGGAAAAAAGATAGGTTCTACTTCTTGAAAACTCCCATCACTCCTGCTGAATTTAAAAGCTATAAAGAAAATTAGAAATCTCTGTCTGTGAGAGCCGGTCACACCCATCAAGGCTGCTTTTATTGTTCCAACTTTAAAGAAAACCGCCAAGGAATCACACGCTATTTACATCATGATAGACTGCTCGGTGTCTCTTGTTCAATCTCTTTCTTAAAAGAAACTCGGACAAAACACACCTCACATTTGTGATTGTGATTCACAGGTCAGAAAGGACAAGCTGTATCTGGTAATAATCACCCATCCTCCTTCTTCTGTCCAATTATTTGAAATTTTTCTACTCATCACTGAAGCTCCTACTACTGGAAACAGTTTCTCAAGAGTTCTCTTGTTTCAAAAATTACAATAATTGCAATATCTCTTGATTAACTGATCAATAACAGTAGCGATAAAGTGAACACTTACTCGTCATTTACTGATGGCAGGAAGGTTTCGTTCATTGGCGTGCTGATGGTGCCACTCACTGTAGGTAGAATGTATCTTTCTGAAATCAATCCAGCAACAGGTGTGAGTAAACCAAGGAGGAAGAGAATTGGATTAATTAAATGCAGGGAATATTAGCAAAACTCAGCAGATCCAGCAGCATTTCTGTGAGAGAGAAAAACAGAGTTAATGTCCTGAGTCCAATATGGCTCCTCTTCAGATCTGAAGGATGTTGGAAATTAGAAACTTTTCAACATTTGTCAGCTCTGAGGTAAGGTCATTAAAAATGTTAATTCTGTTTCTCTCCATATTGCCATACTTGCTAAGTTTTTCCAACCTTCTCTGTTTCTGTTCAGATTTCCAACATCCACAGTATTTTGCTTTGTTTCAAGAAATTGCTGAGCTCACCTTCCTTGGCAAACTCTGCTCTCGTAAACATTTGAACCAAGCGAAGGTTGTCGTGGATAATAAGAATCTCTACCTTGTCTCAGTATTAGCCCCCTGATGTGTTAAAGGTAAAGGCTACCATCCATCAGATGCAGGAATAATCAACACTTGAACTCATGTTTCCATAGAAACTTTTAACAGGAACTGCTACTCATATCTCCAGGGATATATACGCAAGGTGGATGTACTCCATTTGTATTGGAATAGACTTAATACATCTTTTTATTAAAGTTGGTCAATAGAATACATGTAATTACAGACCAGTTACTGTCCCTGTTTTCATTTCTTGCACAGCCTCACTAGAATTAATGAACAACAAAAAACCTTCAAGGGCCAAACTTGCAAAGTTGAGCACGGCTGTATAAATTATCCCCCAGATGGGTACCCTCACAGAATTGTTCTGGAGCATAAAGTGGTTTTTCGGCCCATCATGTGAGTCCTGGTTCTCCTGCTCAAAATGCCAATCTCCTACCTTTTACCCCATATCCCTTGGCACACCAATGTTCCCTCTTGATTGCCTCCGGGGAACCTGCCTCCAGCACATTTGCAGGCAGTGCATTCCACACCCGAACTGCTCCCTGGATAAAAACGTCTTTTTCCAACATCCTCCTTGTTTTGCACATCACTTTAACCCTACAGGCTCTGACTCGTGTTACTTTTAGGAGCAGGAACAGCTTCTCCCTCTCTGCTGTATCTCGCCCCCTCATCATTTCCTTTCCTCCCTGCCCGATATCCCATTCTGATGGACGTGTTGACACAATTCATGGGAATAAATTGAGTTTTGTCACTCTATTCACTTACCCGTTTCTGTCCTAGATATTTTCTGGATTTTGAAGAGTAACACAGTGATACCCATGAGTTCTGTGATGGAGATGACGGTGGCAATCACAGCCACAGCTTTCCATTCATTATTGCTGCAGCTATCTGACTGGGTGTATACTGCAAAACATAAACAGCTACGTACGTCAGTGTCCTCATTGCGCTTGCTCATTTTCACGTGACCTGTCAAACCTTAGAACATAGAACAATACAATGCAGCAGAGGCCCTTCAGCCCTCGATGTTGTTCCGACCTGTGAATTAATCAAAGCCCATTCTCCTACACTATCCCATCATCATTGACGTGCTTATCCAAGGATAGTCTAAATCTCCCTAATGTGGCTGAGTTAGCTACGTTGGCAAGCATGGCATTTCACACCCTTATCACTCTCTGAGTAAAGAACCTGCCTCTGACATCTACCTTAAATAAAACACCCCTCGTTTGTAGCTATCCCCCTCCGTATAAGCTGATGTCATCATCCTAGGAAAAAAAACTCTCTAGCCTATCTATTCCTCTGATCATCTTGTATGTCTCTATAAAATCCTCTCTTAGCCTTCTGCTTTCCAATGAAAAGAGACCCAAGTTTCTCAGCCTTTCCTCATACGACCTTCCTTCCAGAAAAGGGAACATCCTGGTAAATCTCCTCTGCACATTTTCCAATGCTTCCAAATCCTTCCTGTAATGGGGCGACCAGAACTGTACACAATATTCCAAGTGCAGCCGCACTAGATGTTGTATAGTTGCAGCATGATATTATGGCTCTGGAACTCAATCCCTCTCCCAATAAAACCTAACACACTGTATACCTTCTTAATAGCACTCTCAACCTGAGTGGCAACTTTGAGGGATCTATGCACCTGGACTCCAAGATCTGCCTGCAAATCCACACTACCAAGAATCTTTCCATTGTCCCAGTATTCTGCCTTTTTGTTGTTTTTCCCAAAGTGCATCACCTCACATTAATTTGCATTGAACTCCCTTTGGCACCTCTCAGCCCATTTCTGCACTTTATCCAAGTCCCCCTGCAACCTGCAACATTCTTCCACACTGTCCACTACTCTACCGACTTTAGTGTCTAACTTACTAACCCATCCACCTATGCCTGCATCTAAGTCATTTATAAAAATGACAAGCAACAGTGGTCCCAAAACAGATCATTGTGGCATACCACTAGTAACTGGACTCTAGGCTAATATTTTCCATCAACGAACACTCGCTGCCTTCTTGCAGAAAGCCGGTTTCTAATCCAAACTGCTAAATCAACCTCAATACCATGCCTCTGCATTTTCTCCCACAGCCCACCACATGGAACCTTATAAAAGGCTTTACTGAAGTCCATGTACACCACGTCAACTGCCCTACCCTCATCCACATGCTTGGTCACCTTCTTAAAAGGCTCAATGAGGTTTGTGAGACATGACCTGCCCTTAACGAAACCATGTTGACTGTCTGCAATCCTATTTCTTATAATCCTTTCCAAAACTTTTCCTACAACAGACGTAAGGGCAAGGGCACTACATTTGCAATCCGCAGTCTTCTGGGCATAGAGTTATAGAGATGTACAGCATGGAAACAGACCCTTTGATCCAACCAGATATCCCAACCAAATCTAGTCCCACCTGCCGGCACCCGGCCCATATCCCTCCAAACCCTTCCTTTTCATATACCCATCCAAATGTCTCTGAAATGTTGCATCTGAACCAGCTTACACCACTTCCTCTGACAGCTCATTCCATACACCAACCACCCTCTGTGTGTAAAAGTTGCCCCTTAGGACTCTTTTATATCTTTCCCCTCCCACCCTAAACCCATGCCTTCCAGTTTTGGACTTTGCCTACTTACCCTATCCATGCCACTCACAATTTTGTAAACTTCTATAAGGTCACCCCTCAGCCTCTGATGCTCCAGGGAAAGCAACCCCAGCTTGGTCAGTCTCTCCCACAGCTCAAATCTTCCAACCCTGGCAACATCCTTGTAAATCTTTTCTGAACCCTTTCAAGCTTCACAACATCTTTCCGATAGGAAGGAAACCACAATTGCACGCAATATTCCAACAGTGGCCCAACAAATGTCCTGTATAGCCGCAAAATGAATTCCCAACTTCTGTACTCAATACTCTGACCAATAAAGGAAAGCTCTGGTACTAAACCTGCAGACAATAATGACCCAAAGATCAAAGCCAAAGGCTCCAACACCTCCTCCCTAGCTTCCCAGAGAATCTTCGGATAAATTCCATCTGGCCCAGGGGACTTATCTACTTTCACTCCTTCTAGAATTGATAACACCTCTTCCTTACTAACTTCTTTACTAACTTCCTTACTAACTATTTCATTATTCTCCTCAACAATATTCTCCTTTTCCTGAGAGAAAACCAATGAGAAATATTTGTTTAGCACCTCTCCGATCTCCACAGGGCCCACACACAACTTCCCCTTCTGTCTTGACTGGCCCTATTCCAACCCTAGTCATCTTTTTATTCCTCACATACCTGTAGAAAGAGATCACACAGTTACTGCAGAGGGTTATCATTGGGAGCAGAATCTTGATCAGTCCCATGTTCCCAAAGAGATACAACGCTGGTATTTACCTGGAAATGCGAAAAATTGCCTAGATGTACCAAAATCAGAACAAATCCAACCCCAGCAGCCTCCTCATGATCACCAGCAGAGTGGTTTATGTGTGGCAGTGGCTAGCAAGTGGCATTTATAGAGTCATACAGCACGGAAACAAACCCTTCAGTCCAACTCATCCAGGCAGACTAGACATCCCCAATCTGACCTAGATCCATTTGCCAGCACTTGGCCCATATCAACCTAAATCCTTCCTATTCATGTTGCCATCCACATGCCTTTTAAATGTTGTAATTGTGCCAGTCTCCACCACTTCCTCTTGCAGCTCATTCCATACACGCATTACACACTGCTTGAAAAGGTTGCCCCTTATGTCCTTTTAAAAATATTTTCATATTTTAAAAATATGAAAACTTCATATGCTTTTACATTTTCCATGGCATTTAGAAGACTAAGAGGCGATCTTATTGAAGTCTTCAAGACATTAACAAGAAACGTCAGGGTCGATTAAGATTAATTATTCTCAATGGTTGAGGATTCTAGAACTACATGGCATAGTTGGACAGCATTAAAATAAAATGAAAAGCACGCAATATGGTGAAGATTAGTGGGAAGCCAGCGGATTGGGCATTCTTTTAAAGGCATCAGAGGATAATGAATAAAACAATAGGGGAGGAGAAGATAAACTCAGGGTGAAGTCGTGATATTAAAAAAAATGCACGAGTTTTGTTAGCAATATGACAGGTAAGAGAGAGTTAAGAGTGGACATTGGGCAGCTGGAAAATGAGGCTGGAGAAGTTGGAAAGGGGGACAAAGAGGTCGCAGAGGAACTGAATAGGTATTTTGCATTTTCACAGTGGAAGACATCAGTAAAGTACCAGAATTACGAGCGTCAGGGGTCAAGGGTGAGTGAGTTGGATATCACAAGAGATAAGATGCTGGGAAGGTGGAAAAGTGGAAAAATTACTGGACCAGATGGACTACAACTTAGTGTTCTAAAGAAAATAGCTGAGGTGATTGCAGAGAAATCATTTGAGTCATGGATGGTCCCAGAGGACTGGTTAATGAGTAATGTAAAACACTGCTTAAAAAGGGAGGGAGGCAAAAGACAGGAAACTGTAGAGAGGTGAGCCTGACCTCAGTTATTGGTAAGATTTTAGAGTCCATTATTCAGAATCAGATTGCAGAGTACGTGGAAGTCCCTGGTAAAATAGGGTGGGTTCATCAAGGGAGGTCATGCCTAACAAACCTGTATCTTTGTGGAGCAGAGAAACCTTGGATTGATATTTTCAAGTGGGTAAAACATCTCTAACATAAAGGTTGACTGAGGGAAAGGAAAATGAAGAGAGAGTGAGAGCATGCTGGAAAGTCTTCTCCAAGGTTCTGGGTACTCAGGGAGAAACTGACCTCAAGCATGTTCCAGTAGAGAGGGAGAGAGAGAGAAGGACTCAGTGGTCATTTAAACTGTTGCCCGTGTGTTGCCCTCCCTCTCAACCCTTTCCCCGGAGCCAGGTAATGATATCTGCTTGCAGCGTTTACCCAATCTCCTTTTAGAATCGACTTCACAAATCAGTCTGCCAATCGCTCCATCCTCCCCTCACCACCCCACCCCCCAAAAAGTTAACTTCTTTGATTAATGGTGAAACTCTCTCATCTCACCAGGTCGTCAGTGATGGTAAGCTTCATCATTTCATGATGTCTTGGATAAAGAAAACATGCTTCTTACTCACCAAACACAGAAAGGATTATTGTTGTATCTGCTACAACACCAGTCAATGAGTTCATGGTAACGCTGCACTGTCTGAAGCAGTCACTGATTTGAGCAGGAGAGAGCCATTAATTAATAAGAACTCCACCCGCCCGAGGTAAACATTATTAATGTCTGCTGTTTTGTTAATCCACATAAGTACATCTGATCCGTTGTGTTTCCAAGATCCACTCCTCACCCTCTCCGACGGTCTCACTGACAGGAGCACAGGGTCTCTGACTGCTGCATTAATCCGCCTCTCACTCACTGAGATGGTCAAAGCCTCAGAGTCAACTACAAGGGGAAGAAAAATCCCAGGTTAATGTTCAGCCAGTTTAACTCCAAATGGAGACAGGGAAAGACTGTGAAACCCTTTGTATTTAACATATCCTCACCAGCACCCCCGCCCACCCCACAGTCTTCCTGCCTCAGCCTCAATACCAACATGAGAAATTCACTCTCACCAAGAGATAGTGACCAGACAGTAATGGCAGTGAGTCAGGTTCTCACCATCCTGTGAGAACAGCGTCGGTCCCTGTACTAAATGATGTCCAGCCAGCAGTCCCTGGTCAATGAACCAGGTTAATTTTTAACTAAAGCAAACACGGCTCTGAATTGGGTCAGAGTTATTTCACTGCAAGGACTGGGTGAGAATTAGAATATTAATGTAGTGACTCTCCAGTTCAACATCTGGAGCTGACAACACGAGTAGTGAAGTAGTGTATAAAACTTTCACCAAAAGCGGGCAGAATGTTGATATATGAGCACTGCTCAGGCAGTTCAATATAGGTTTACAAGAATGACACCTGGAAATCAGGAGTTGAGTTTTGAAATGAGACGACACAAATTAGGTTTGTTTTCTCTTGAACTTAGAAGTGATCTTATTGAAGTTCTCAAGGTATTAAGAGGAAAAGACAGGGTAGTCAAAACAACACTATTTCCACTGTTTGAACATTTTAATCGAAGGAGCAGAGCCTAACAATCAGGACCAGAACATTCAGGAGAGTTGTGAGGTAGCATTTTCACTCACAATGAGTGGGAAAGGTTTGGAACTCTCTTCCAAAAATTGTAGCGAATGCTGAATCAGTTGCTCATTTTAATTAATTAATTTATTTATTAGATTCCCTACAGTGCGATATATTTTTGTCAAGCCAAAGATAATGAGAAATATGGAACTAAGCCGGTGTATAAAGTTAGGTCACTGATTGACCGTGCATTCATTTAATAGAGTAACAGGCTAGGGGCTGAATGGTTGCCTCCTGTCGCTATAGTCGTAAGTGAACTCAACAATGTAGTATTTGTTCTGCCACTATCTGATGGGCATTAACTAATGGAGAATCTTTCTTCCTGTTTTTCTGCTTTTATCAGTGCACTGCAATGGTAGGGCCTTGGGTAGTGTTGTAGAACACAGAGAACTAAAGGGTTAGGTACATTATTCTTTGAATTTTGCATCACTTGTAGACAGGGTGGTTAAAGAGGTGCTTAGCACAGTGGGGTGGCACAGTGGCTCAGTGATTAACACTGATGCTTCACAGCTCCAGGGACCCGGGTTCAATTCCTGCCTTGAGTAGTTATCTGTGTCATTCTCGTATGTTGTCCCTGTGTCTGCATGGGTTTTCTTCAGGTGCTCCAGTTTCCTCCCAAGAGTTTGCATGTTAGGTAAATTGGCCATGTTAAATTGCCCATAGTATTCAGGGATGTGTAGGCTAGGTACATTAGTTAGGGGAAATATAGTGTAACAGGTGTTGGGGAATGGGTCTGGGTGGGATACTCTTCGAGGGTGGTTTGCGCCTAATGGCCTGTTTCCAAAATTTAAGATTTATAATTTACATTTCCTTCACCCTTCATTGCTCATTCATTTGAGTGTAGGAGTTGGGAAGTCAAGGCTGTACCAGACATTAGTGACGCCTGTCACAGCACTGTGTTTAGTTCTGGTCGCTCTGTTAAAGGCAGGATATTATTAAACTCGGCAGGGTTTGGAGCAGACTAACCAGGGTGTTTCTAGGTTTAGAAGCTATGCACTATAAAGTAAGGCTGGGACAATTCTCATTGAAACAGGAGGTTGAAAGATGCCCTTATAAAGGTTTAAAAATCATGAGGGGTATAGATAGGATTAATGATAGGTGTCTTGTCCCTAGTATGGGTAATTTCAAGACTAGGGGATATACTTTTAATGTGAAAGAAGAAAGATTTAATGAATTCATGAGAAGAATTTTTGTTGCACAGATAGTAGGTCGAGTGTGGAATGAACTTCCAGAGGAAGTCGTGGATGTAAGTACAGTTACAACAGTTAAAAGGCATTTAGATAATAACATGAATAGAAAAGGTTTGGAGGGCTACAGACTAGGAGCAGGCAGGTGGGATTTGTTTAATTTGGGATTATGGTCAACATGGACTGGTTGGACTGAAGGATTTGTTTCTGTGCTGTATCACTCAATCACTCAGATGCACTGACTGCTTGGAGAGAAGAGCAAACAAAGCACAATTGATTTTGCACTTGTTTTCCTCCATATGATATTGTCGCTGACACTGGTTAATGATATAAGAACGAAAAAAACCCACACTGCTATTTATATCCAACAATATCTGATCTGGCTCACCAACCAGGAAATGGTCTCACTCAGCGTGGCAGGGCCATTCCCAGAATTGCTCGAATGTGCCAAGTTTTTGATTCAAGGCACATAGTTCATGGGTCGTATGTGATCGACCAGAAATTGCTTTGGGATGTCATGTGTGTATTTTACTCAGGCTGTGTGTTCCACAATCTCATGTTAAGAGGGACAATTTTGATAAAAAAATTAATTGTTAATTGATAGTCACGCCATACAAATTGGGATCCACTGACAGGCTTTTAGGAGCAGGTCAGAGCAGCACAAGAGGTTGGAAAAAGAATCCAGAAATGATGAAGAGTCACTGGACTGGAAACGTTAATTCTGCTTTCACCTAACAGTTGCTGCCAGACGTGCTGAGTTTCTCCAGCAACTTCTTTTTTTTATAAATAAGGAACCCAGAGAATTTGGCTTGTGTGCAGGAGACAAGAATCAGAGAATTCTTACAATATGGAAGCGAGACTTTCAGCCCATCAGGTCCTCACTGAAGAACACCCCACTCAGACCCACCTCCTATCCCATCCCCATAACCCACCTAGAATACACATCCCTCGACACTATGGGGCAATTTGGCATAGCCTGCACATCTTTGCAATGTGAGAGAAAATCCACACATACACAGGGGGAATGGCAAATTCCACACAGATAGTGATCCAAGCCTGGAATCAAACTCGAGTCCCTGGTGCTAAGAGGTAGCAGTGTTAACCTCTGAGCCACTATGTTGGCTGAGTCCATGAACTGGTGATATCAAATGTGCCATGAAACAGGTCTAGATGAGGGACTGATTTTTCTTCTGAATTTTGTGTTCATTGGTGACGTCCTACCTTGGAATAATTACAGTGCAGAAGGAATTAATTCCTGTGATCAAAACTAGCTCTCCGAATGAGCATTTTACACTGTGTTATTTTTGTATCCTCACGCTGTAATCCTGCACCGTTCCATTTCAAACAATAGTCTCACTTTTTAATGTTTTGTTGAAATGTGCCTCCGTCATTCTCTCAGGCAGTGCATTCCAGACCCAGCTACCTACTGCCCAAAGAAATCTTTCTCACATGACTTACATTTGCTTCATCCAGTACTTTAAAGCGGACTTGGTCTCAAACCCATCATGAGTGGGGAGTTTCTTCCACGCTACCCTGTCTGACCACACTCCTCACGATATTGAATACCTCCATCTAAACTTCTATTGAATACCTCTATTTATGCTTCAATTGAATACCTATGTCAGCACATTTATTGAATACCTCTATCTGTACCTCTATTGAATATCTATCTATGCCTGTATTGAATACCTTTGTTTATACCTCCACTGAATACCTCTATCTATAACTCTATTGAATACCTCTATTGAATACCTCCATCTATATCTCCATTGAATACCCCTATTTATACCTCAATTGAATACCTCTGTCTGTACATTTAATGAATACCTATTTATTCGTCAACTGAATACCTCTATCTGTGCATTTATTGAATACCTGCCTATACCTCTATTGAGTACCTCTATCTATTCCTCTATTGAATACCTCTGTCTATGCTTCTATTGAATATCTCTATCTATACTTCTATTGAATACCTCTGTATGTACATTTATTGAATACCACTGTCTATACCTCTATTGAATACCTCTATTAGATTAGATTACTTACAGTGTGGAAACAGGCCCTTCGGCCCAACAAGTCCACACCGACCCGCCGAAGCGCAACCCACCCATTTCCCTACATTCACCCCTTACCTAACACTATGGGCAATTTAGCACGGCCAATTCCCCTGACCAGCACATCTTTGGACTGTGGGAGGAAACCGGAGCACCCGGAGGAAACCCACGCAGACACGGGGAGAATGTGCAAACTCCACACAGTCAGTCGCCTGAGGCGGGAATTGAACCTGGGTCTCTGGCGCTGTGAGGCAGTAGTGCTAACCACTGTGCCACCGTGCCGCCCACTATATATATATACCATTGCTGAATAGCTTTGTCTGTAACTCTCTCTATATCTCAATTAAATATCTCTATCAAATCTCCTCCAGGTCTTCTCCAAGAATAAATAAAGAAGTACTACCTTCTGGAATCTATTTTAATAACTAACGTTATTAAGGGTAGGGTCCTGAAGAGTGATGCTAAATAAGGAGACGTTGGAATGCAGGTTCATATTTCATTGAATCTGGAGTCAAAGATAGACCGGGAAGTGAAGAAAGCATTTGGTATGCTTGACTTTATGGCCAGTGCAATGAGTATAGGAGTTGGAATGTCATGTAATAGCTATACAGGACATTGGTGAGGTCACTTTTGGAATATTGCATTCCGTTCTGATCTCCCTGCTCTTGGAAATATGTTGTGACATTTGAAAGGGTTCAGAAAATATTTACAAGCATGTCGCCGGTGTTGGAGGATTTGAGCTGTAGGGAGAGGCTGAATAGGCTAGGGCTAATGTCCCTGGAGCATCAGAGGCTGAAAGGTGACCTTATAAAGGTTTATAAAGTCATGAGGGGCATGGATAGGGTGAAGATTCATGGTCTTTTCCCCTGGTTAGCAGAGTGCAGAACTAGACGACATAGGTTCAAAGTGAGACTGGAAAGATTTAAAAAGGATCTCAGTGGAACATTTTCATGCAGAGGGTGCTGCATTAATGGAATGAGCTGTCACAGGATGTGGTGGAGGTTAGTACAATGACAATATTTAAGATGCATCTCGATGAGTATACAAATGGGAAGGGTTTAGAGGAATATGGGTTAAATGCTGACAAATGGGAATAGACTAATTTAGGACATCTGATTTTGGATTATTGGATAAATGAGGCTCTTTCTGGGTAGGTGGGACCTCTACAAGCAGGATGGTCTTCATCTGAACCAGAGGGGTACCAATATGTTGGGGGAGGGGGGATATTTGCAAATGCTATTGGGGTGGGTCTAAACTAATCCAGCAGTGGGGTGGGAACCAAAACTGTTGTTCGAGTATAGAAAAGGTTGAGAGTAGGGAGGTCCAAAATCAAGTTTCAGGGTTGCACGATGGCACCAGCAAATAAGAAGTTAGTTTGAAGTGTGTCTACTTCAACGCCAGGAGCATCTGGAATAAGGTGGGTGAACTTACAGCATGGTTGGTATTTGGGACTTCGGTGTTGTAGCCATTTCGGAGACATGGATAGAGCAGGGGCAGGAATGGTTGTTGCAGGTTCTAGAATTTAGATGTTTCAGTAAGAACAGAGAAGATGGTAAAAGAGGGGGAGGTGTGGAATTGTTGTTCAAGGGTAGTCTTACAGTTGCAGAAAGGATGCTTGGGGACTCGTCAACTGAGGTAGTATGGTCTGAGGTTAGAAACAGAAAAGGAGAGGTCACTCTGTTGGGAATTTTCTATAGGCGTCCGAATAGTTCCAGAGGTGTAGAGGAAAGGATAGCAAAGATGACTCTCGAAAGGAGTGAGAGAGACAGGGTAGTTGTCATGGGGGACTTCAACTTTCCAAATAATGACTGGGAACACTATAGAACGAGTACTATAGATGGGTCAGTTTTTGTCCAGTAAGTGCTGGAGGGCTTCCTGACACATTATGTAGACAGGCCAACGAGGGGCGAAGTCACATTAGATTTGGTACTGGGTAATGAACCCGGCTAGGTGTTAGACTTGGAAGTAGGTGAGCACTTTGGTGATAGCGATCACAATTCTGTTATGTTTACTTTAGTGATATAAAGGAATAGGTGTATACCACTGGACAAGAGTTACAGCTGGGGGGAAAGGCAATTACGATGTGATTAGGCAAGATTTAGGAAGCATAGGATGGGGAAGGAAAGTGCAGGGGATGGGCACAATAGAAATGTGGAACTTATTCAAGGAAAAGCTCCTGTGCCTCCTAGATAAGTATGAACCTGTCAGGCAGGGAGGAATCTGTAGAGCGTGGGAGCCGTGGTTTACGAAGGGAGTGGAAGCTCTGGTCAAGAGGAAGAAGAAGGCTTATGTCAGGATGAGATGCGAAGGCTCAGTTAGGGCGCTTGAGTGTTACAAGGTAGCCAGGAAAGACCTAAAGAGAGAGCTCAGAAGAGCCAGGAGGAGAAATGAGAAGTTGTTGGTGGATAGGATCAGGATAAACCTAAGGCTTTCTATAGGTATTTAAGGAATAAAAGAATGACGAGCGTAAGATTAGGACCAATCAAGGATAGTAATGGGAAGATGTGTGTGGAGTCAGAGGAGATGGGGGAAGCACTGAATGAATATTTTTCGACAGTATTCAATCAGATGAAAATGACAATGTTGTCGAGGAGAATACTGAGATACAGGCTACTAGACTAGGTGTGAATGAGGTTCACAAGGAAGAGGTATTAGAAATCCTGCAGAGTGTGAAAATAGATAAGTCCCCTGGACCGGATGGGATTTATTCTAGGCTCCTCTGGGAAGACAGGGAGGAGATTGCCGAGCCTTTGGCATTGATCTTTAAATCGTCATTGTCTAGAGGAATAGTGGCAGAAGACTGGAGGATAGCAAATATGGTTCCCCTGTTCAAGAAGGGGAGTAGAGATAATCCTGGTTATTATAGACCAGTGAGCCTTACTTCAGTTGTTGATAAAATGTTAGAAAAGGTTATCAGAGATAGGATTTATAATCATCCAGAAAAACATAATTAGATCAGGGGTAGTCATCACGGTTTTGTGAAGGGTAGGTCATGCCTCACAAACCTTACTGAGTTCTTTGAGAAGGTGACCAAACAGGTAGATGAGAGTAAACCGGTTGATGTGGTGTATATGGATTTCAGCAAGGCGTTCGATAAGGTTCCCCACAGTAGGCTATTGCACAAAATATGGAGAAATGGGATTGTGGGAGATATAGCAGTTTGGATCAATAATAGGCTTGCTGAAAAAAGACAGAGGGTGGTGGTTGATGGGAAATGTTCATCCTGGAGTCCAGTTACTAGTGGTGTACTGCATGAGTCGGTGTTGGGTCCACTGCTGCTTGTAACTTTTATAAACGACATGGATGAGGACGTAGAAGGGTGGGGGGGTTAGTAAATTTGCAGACGACACTAATGTCGGTGGAGTTGTGGATAGTGACGAAGGATTTTGTAGGTTACAGAGAGACATAGATAAGCTGCAGAGCTGGGCTGAGAGGTGGCAAATGGAGTTTAATGCGGACAAGTGTGAGGTGATTCACTTTGGTCGGAGTAACCAGATTGCAAAGTACTGAACTAATGGTAAGATTCTTGGTAGTGTAGATGAGCAGAGAGATCTCGGTGCCCATGTACACAGATCCTTGAAAGTTGACAGGGTTGTTAAGAAGGCATATAGTGTTTTAGCTTTTATTAATTGAGGGCTCGAGTTCCACAACCATGAGGTTCTGCTACAGCTGTACAAAACTCTGGTGTGCCGCACTTGGAGCATTGTGTACAGTTCTGATCACCGCATTATAAGAAGGATTGCAAGCTTTGGAAAGGGTGCAGAGGAGATTTACTAGGGTGTTGCCTGGTATGGAGGGAAGGGCTTATGAGGAAAGGCTGAGGGACTTTAGGCTGTCTTCGTTAGAGAGAAGAAGGTTGAGAGATGACTTAATAGATACACATAAGATAATCAGAAGTTTAGATAGGGTGGACAGGGAGAGCTTTTTTCCAAGTGTGGTGGCGGCGAGCACGAGGGGCCATAGCTTTAAGTTGAGGGGTGATAAATATAGGACAGATGTCAGAGGTTGTTTCTTTACTCAGAGAGTAGTAAAGATATGGCATACTTTGCCTGCAGCGGTAGTAGATGCACCTAATTTAAGTACATTTACGTTGTCATTGGGCAAGAATATGAACATACATGGAATAGCATAGGTTCGGTGGGCTTCAGATTGGTATGACAGGTCAGCGCAACAACGAGAGTCGAAGGGCCTGTACTGCGCTGTAATGTTTTATGTTCTATGGTCGGCATTAGGTCCAAGAGTCGGTTTCTGTGCTGTGGAACTCTATGATTCTAAGTTCCTTACTACTGGAGTCTCACTTTCAAAAATATCTTTGCATTCTTTTGAAAGTATGGCACCCAAAAAATTCTAGCTGAGGCTAAACTGGTGTCTTATAATTGTTACACACTCAGAGATCAAGAGAAATTGGGACACTAAAATTCATTAGAAGAGAAATATTCAGCCATTGCTAGAGCTGGATGGAAGCTGCAAAATTGGGAAAAAACTGATTAGAAATCTGCTGTCGGAGGTCAGGGGTTCCCTTTGAACAAGGATACTGATTCACCGGAAGAAGATAAGGCAACTGGACCCTGCTATTCTTTATTTTACCCTCTCTTTGTGTGTTGCTTTCTGCTGTCACCATTGGATCAGGAAACACCTCATGTTCCTTCTCCGAGTTTTAAAGAGTCCATGGATCACGGTCACGGAGCAGCCCTTCAGTTAATGGACTGCAGCGATTCAGGGAGATCACCTTCTCAGGGATTAGTGCAACCAATCCTAGGTTGAGATTTCCCAATTTCTGTGAATATGCAAAATTATTATTCACCTTCTCCCTTATATGATCTCAACAAGTTTAATTAGAAAGAATCCTTGTGGATACGTTTCTCCCAGACCAACCAAACTTACATTTTCCAAGCAGCTAACTAAGTTCTGCTTGACTTAAAGAAATAAATGCATTAGTAATTACTAAATGCAGTAAGTAATGACAACGAGACATGCATGCACGCATATTTGAAATGTGACGTGGTTTCAAAGCATGATAAAAGTTAAAAAAACATATCATTATTCATGAAAGATACATTTTGGAATGTAGTCACCACAACATTAGTGATATGGGTAGTGTTGGTTTTTGTAGTTGAGCAGTCTATATTGAGATGATTGGCTTTACAAGTTGGCTGTGAGTTTTCTTCCTGCTTCCTTTGATGGTGACGAGCCTACAACACTCAGAGCAAGCTTTACTTTTCTTCTTGTCTGCAGTGCAGGGTTGTTTAAGAGCTTCATTCAAACTATGACCTTCACAGCACAATGCTCCAGGCTGTCTAATATCATGCACACACAAACTAGGGGTTGCAGTTGATTTTTAACTCCTCCTTTGTCCATACGTAGACAAAAAAAACATGCCAACACTCTAGAATACAACCCTTTTCTGTTGACAGGAGGTGATTTGATTGCCCTGTACTTCTGCCCTTTGAAGTCCTTCCCTTTGCGGCTTTTGTTTTGACAACTTACAACGTGCTACGAGAATGTTCCAGAGAATCTTAGCTACTCATGAATTTCAACCCTAGAAGATTGCCTTATTGGCTTGACTTGGCTTGAGGTCTTTGTCTTCTGAACAACACATCTTGTCACAATATAACAGCTGGCAGTTTTACCACTTTATGAGTTTACTTTTAATAACAGTTCCAATGGATCAGACATCCATTGCTTGTAATCGCTGTTAACTCCAACCCTCCTGCAAGTGACTATGGTCATGTCTGGTTTCTCTTGTCAGCCTGGTTGGTCAATGCTGGGGCATTCTGGATGCTTCGTGTATGGTTTGGACAGGCTTGATTTCTGTGTTCTGTGTGGCCATGCTGTAGATAGGCAGGGTGGCAGATCTTTTCCCACATAAGACAACCCTTTCACCTCAGGAGTCAGCGAGTGAATCTTTGGAACTGCCTCCAGTGTAAATAAATCCTTCCTTAAGGTGATCCAACTGTACTTTGTCTCCAGAATTCAGTCTCTCTAAGACTCCATACAATGTCATAAAGAGGATCCTACCTTTAGATTTCACTCCTTTTATAATAAAACCCAACATTCCATTTGTCTTATTTTTTGCTGGACGTGCATGTCAACCCTTTTTGAGATTTAAGCACAAGGACATGTTATATCTGTACCGTTATGCTGTACAAGACATTGGTGAGGCCACATCTGGAGTGCTGCCTACAATTCTAGTCATCCTATTATACGAAGATGTTATTCAACTCAAAAGGGTGCAAAAAGGTATTACAAGGACATTACCGAGACTGGAGAGTTTGAGTTATAAGGAGAGGGTGGATACCCGGTACTGTTTTCCCTGGAGTGTCGGAGGTTGAGCAGTGACCTGACAGAGGTTTATAAAATCATGAGGGGCAGAGATTAGATGAATAGCTAAGGCCTTTCTCCCAGGATAGGGGAGTCCAAAACTAGACGGCGTGAGTTTAAAGTGAGAGGGGAAAGATTGAAGAGGGACCTGAGAGGCAACTTTTTTACGCAGAGGATAGCGCAGATAGGGAACGAGCAGCCAGAGGAAGTGGCAGATGTGAATTAAATTATAACATGTAAAACACGTTTGGACGGGTCCATGAATAGGAAAGGAGCAGAGTGATATGGACCAACCAAATGGGACTAGTTCGGGTTGAGAAACATGGTCAGCATGGAGGACTTGGGCTGAAGGGCCTGTTTCCGTGTTGTATTATATGATGGCATTCAGATCCTTCTACATTGCTACATCTTCCACCATGTGATTTTATGATACAGCATACCATTGCTGTGTTGACCATAATTACAGTGACATTAATGGTGTTTGAAATAAGTTTGCTTCCAACTTTAGATCTTGACCTCTTACATGTACAAATTACACACCTGCTCAGGACCAGTAGGGGATCTCACAAGAGGCAATTGATTCATGCCAATGAAAGCATTAACTTAAAATAAAAATGGATTCTGTTCAAAACG
The DNA here is from genome assembly GCF_004010195.1 of Chiloscyllium plagiosum. NCBI lineage: Eukaryota > Metazoa > Chordata > Chondrichthyes > Orectolobiformes > Hemiscylliidae > Chiloscyllium > Chiloscyllium plagiosum. The sequence goes on from NC_057756.1 coordinate 7,437,397, forward strand.
TCGGATCTTCTTCACAGCTGGAAGATATGTCAATACTAATTGTTTGTTTGCAGGCAGGTAAATTAATAATTTTATATAGGACGTATACTGAGTCGAATATCTTTGAAGCGGCAGGAAATGTCACTTTTCCACTACAAAACAAAAGAAAAAGATGCTGGAATTATTTGGGTGCTCAGAAACTGTCAGTAGCTCTTATTGTTTGCTTTGGTTTCCTTGACATTATTTTAGGTTGGGTTTCAATTGGTGCCAATCTGGAGAAGTGTCCTAACTGTCTAAAGCAGACAAGATATTCCTCTTACCATCCACCCTCCCCTCCTTCATTATCACCTTCATCCTTCCCTGATTCCATTGCCTCAACTCTTCCCCATCCAACAACAAGCTGCATTTATCTAACAGCTTTAAAGGAGGAAAAATTACCCATGGTGCTTTGCACCATTTCAAGAAGATCAAAAATAAACTGCCGCCAAGTTTAAAGAAAGAAAAATATTGCAGGTTTTGGGGCCAGTGTCTGGATGTTGCAGGTTTGTATAATGACAGAGAGGTTCACCCAGCTGAAAAACAAATGGATTAACATTAACTGAACTATTGTCAAAGATTAAGCAACACAATCCAAAATTCAGCCGACACTTTTACACAATTCTCTATAGCACTGTATACCTTTTTCTATCTAAACAGTGCTGGTTCAAGACTAGAATTCAGGCATTACACTTAGCCACGTTCCTGTTGTACACTAAGCTACCTCACTGAGTTCACTAGGATGAACCCTGGTATGGCAGGATTGTCTTTGTGACAAAGATTAAAGAGATTAGGGCTCTCCTCCTTGGAATTTGGAATAATGAGAGGTGATCTCATTGCAACATATAAAGGATTCTTAAGGGTGTTTTACAGGGAAAGGACTGTTTCCCACTACTAGAGAGTGTAGGACCAGCCTAGTTTCAGCGTAAATGGGCAGTTTAAGACTGAGATGAGGAGGAATTTCTTCTCTCAGATGGTTGTGAATCTTTGGAACTTATTGCTGCAGAGAGCTGTGGGGGCAAAGTATTTCTGTATGTTTAAGGCTGGGGTATTTTTATTAATTTATGGTGACGTGGGTGTCACTGGCTAGACCAGCATTTATCGCCCATCCCTAATTACCCAGAGGGCAGTTAAGAGTCAACCACATTGCAGTGGGCCTGGAGTCACATGTAGGCCAGACCAGGTAACGATGGCAGTTTCCTTCCCTATACATTATATAGATTCTTGGTCACTTGGATCTTTAAGGGTTGTGGGGAAAGGGCAGGAGAGTTTACATGATCAGCCAATGATCCATTTGAATGGTGGTGCAGGACTGAGGGGCCTACTGGCCTCTGGCTGCTCCTATTTCTTACAGTCTCATTGTCTACCTGTTCCTCGCTCGTTGGTTTACCGCTGCTTAAGGTACGTTATGAAGCTTGTCAGCAAAATGGGAGCAATGTCAGGAACACAGAATGTCCACACGATGAAATGTCTTTCACTGTGGTTAATGCCAGGATTGGTCGAATATTAGGCCTCACCGCAGTCTCACCGAGCTCTCACAGTTGCTTATCAAAACCAGCTGGTCAGACATATCTCAGAACACACTGAAGAAACAAATTACAGATGAGGTTGCCACCACTCATGTCTATCTGCCTCTGGACTGGATTTGGATCTGGAGTAGAGATTGATACAAGAATTTTAATTGATTTCTGTTGATGTGCAGTGAAAGAAATGTCATCATAAAAGGCCGGCCAGTCAAATGAGCTAATTGACTCATACTTAAAGTTACAGTACACCCATGTCTTCATAACAGTAGGACTCTGGGAAGGTTCAGGCTATTGGGCTCATTCTCTCAAGATGGCTGATCTCTCCCTTCTTTCCTTATCTTTTTTGTTAACTTCATTTTTCTTTTCCTTCTTACTTTTCCAGTCAGCGGCAGTGGAGGGGGTGACATTGTGGAATGGAGGGTCTGGAATGGGACTCTTGGCAGGGCATTGGCCTGGCCTGACAAGGAAGCCAGGGACTCCTGGTTGTGGTGAGGCCAGAGTCCTTTACTTTTGTCCTTGGTTAAACCCAAATCTAACTTACTTGCTAATTCTAAAAGTTAAAAAGGCGTAGAGCATGCTTGCCTTTATTGGTGAGGGAACTGAGTTCAAGATTCAGGATGTCGTGTTACAGCTTTAAAAGATTTTGGTCAGGACACATTTAGAGTGTTCTGTTCAGTTCTGGTTGCCACATGACAAGAAGGATGTGAAGGCTTTGGATGGGTTGCAAAAGCGGTTTACCAGTCTGCTGGTCCGATAAGAGAGTTTGAGTTACAAGGGAGTGGGGAGAGGGGGGTGTTGGACAGAAAGCTAATGAGATGATGCCTTACCCCTACCCCTGGATGCATTCCAGTTTGGTTTGTCAACTGATGTGTCCAAGACCACAAGAAATTACAGAGAGCTGCTTACACAGCCCAGTCCATCACACAAACAGCCTTTCTTCCATTGCCTCCGTCTACATTCCCTGCTGCCTCAGGAAAGCAACCAACATCATTAAAGAGGAGAAAGTGAGGTCTGCAGATGCTGGAGATCAGAGCTGAAAATGTGTTGCTGGAAAAGCGCAGCAGGTCAGGCAGCATCCAAGGAGTAGGAGAATTGACGTTTTGGGCATAAGCCCTTCTTCAGGACATCATTAAAGCGCCTTCCCACCGCAGTTATAACCTCTTCCACCCTCTTCCATTGGCCAGAAGATGCAAAAAAATTTGAAAACGCACATCAACAGATACATGAATATATTCTTTAATGCTGTTATAGAGTCATAGAGATGTACAGAATGGAAACAGAGGTTTTGGTCCAACTCATCCATGCTGTCCAGATATCCTGAATGAATCCTGTCCCATTTGCTAGCACTTGACCCACATCTCTCTAAACTCGTCTTATTCATATATCCATCCAGATATCTTTTAAATGTTGTTATCAGACTTGCGATTGAACCTTTATTCTTCAGAGTTGATTTTATTCTGCACCTTCTCTGTCGCTGTTACGCTACATTCTGCAATCTATTCTGTTATTCTGATTTACTTTTGTAAGGTATGATTTGTTTGGATAGCACGCAAAACAATACTTTTCACTGTATCTTGGTATATGTCAAAATATTAAATCAAATGAAATCAAATCCACTGGAGCAGATTAATGAGTGGTCTGTAGGGGTGGAACTTTTTGATACTTGTCAGTTCCATTGCAATGCAATGAATTTCAGGATATCGAGAGCCATAGCTAATTGGATGGTGATGGTGACGATAATATAATGCAACAAAGACAAGGTTAAAATATCTGTTTTATTTGAAATGTCTTACATGGAAACAGACAGATTAAAAATGTGATAGGACAAGTGAAGAAGAACAATGGACGTGCAAAGACATTCAAATGTCTTGGCAACTAATTTGAAAGCTAGTCGATGGGAAGTCTTTCATGGTCTGAAAATAGTGGGGATGTAATACGAACCATTATAAGTCCACTTAGGGTCAAAGTGCAAGATCTATGCTCAGAATATCAGGAACGGTATAAATTGTGAGGAATCATTGTACAGGTGTTTGATAATGAAGGAGATGCTGATAAATATCAATAGAAGTGGAGACAACAAATTGAATGTGGTGTGAAATTTGTTTGAAAAGAGTTAACGGATATGTAGTCGAAGCTTTGAGTGGAATTAACGCCTGTTCTGGCCCATTTGGAATTACAGCTTTGAAAGGAAGCAAAGGGTGAATTATGAAATCAGCTGTTATCTTCAATTAGATTCCAGAAGTAGGAAGAATCTACCCAGAGAACTTGGGAGCAGAAAATTGGACGATTTTAACACAGAACAAACGGAGGATTTCAAATCATCCCAGTGTGACTATTTTTGCATGACTGATGGACGAACAGCACACATTGAATGGAAACATTAAAACAAAGGTCTTTGAGTTAATTGACTTTGAGTCCATTATAGATGTAGGAAGACTATTCTCGCTGACTGGTGGTTGCAGAACCATAGGTTGCAGGAGAACAAATGTGAACAAGAAATGTATTCCCCTGAGTGGTGATCCCACTTTCTGCTAAAGAAAGTGGTTGAAGCCAAAATATTGACTATTTTCAAGAAGGCAACAGATACTTTTCTTCAGACAAAAAGGATTCAAGGATCAGGAGAAAGCTGGCGGCAGGGTTCTGATTTCTATGATCAGCCATGATACTATTAAATGGTAAAGTAGGTTCGAACTACCAAATACACTAATTGTGTTTGCATATTCTATGTCCCTATGTTCATTAAGATGCCTCCATAGAAGTAGCCACACCTTATTAGCTTGAGCTGCAGCATTACCTTGGTTGCTCAGGCTGCTGGATCTGTCAAAGACACTGGTTTCAGTCTCTGTGGGAGTTTTTTAAGTTGTATTCTTTCATAGACCTGAAAGTTAACTTATTCATGCGGAGAGTAGTCCATCTATGGAACGAGCTACCACATGATGTGACGGAGGCCGGAGTAATTATAACATTGAAAACCGCATCTGGATGAGTATATGAATAGGAAGACTTCAGAGGAATATTGGTTAACTGCTGGCAAATGGGACAAGGACAGAATGGGATGTCTGGTCAGCAATGACAAGTTTAATCGAAGAGTCTGTTTCCGTGCTGTTAAGCTTATGACTCTATGGTTTCTGCAATCCATTGCTCACAGAGATTGTCCTATTACTGAGTCACTAAGGCTGTATGTCTTCCCTTTGGTGTTTTCCTATGAAGTTGGAAAGAAATAATTTGAATGCAACAGTGACTTAACATCTCTGCGCTAATATAGTTTGCCTATCAGATCAGAAATAACAATGCTGCAACTTTACCATTCCCTTGGGAATCCAAAAGAATATAAAATTGGTTCTGAACACTGTAATACTGTGTTCAACTCGAACGTTTTGGCTTCATCACCCAGGAACAGAACCTTCATACACAAAATGCTGCACTTATTTACCATTGTTGATAAAGTATATTACATCACTATTGCTGTTATTGGTGTCCCAAATAAGTTTTAAAAAAATATTTTTTTCATGGGATGTGGGCATCGCTACCTCGTCCAGAAATTATGGCCCAGAGGGCAGTTGAAGAGTCATCCGCATTACTGCCAGTCTGAAGTGACATGTCAGCCAGTCCAGGTAAGGATAGCAGTTTCCTTCCCGAGAGGACATTAGTGAACAAGATGGATTTTTGCAACAATCCAGAATTACTTATTTTTATAATTAAAGTCTTAATTCCAGATTTTTGTTTTCATTGACTTCAAATTCCACCATCGACCATGGGAATTCTAACCTGGATCCCCAGTACATTGCCGGGGTCACTGGATTAATAGTTCAGTGATTATACCCCTTTAGCAGAACTTAGAAAATTGCATCAATCCATGCAGTGGAATACCATGTCACTGTGTTTATATTTCGCTCGAAGTATTTGCCAGTTGGGTTCACAGTACGTCAGTCAGCACTGCAATCAATGGACATGCATTGTCAGGATTGTTGTGAGTTTTGACTGGGACTGAATAATAGGAAATCCCTGTGAACAGCAGATTGCAGAGATCAGAGAATCATAGGGTGAAATAGCACAGAAACACAGCCTTCAGACAAATCAGATGTTGAGACAGTGGCAAGGTAAGACAGTCCAGTCAGAGCTCCTCTCTCACCAGTTCCTTTTCCTTTTCCTTTCATTTCTCTTCTCCTCTTTGCGGCAGTTTTTTTCTTCCTCTCTCCCCCATACTATTAACTGACCGTACCTGGAGATGAGTCATGAACAGAGACAGGGCGTGAGCTGAGCACACGGGCTGTGTTCCACAGCAGCAGCAGAGCGAGCAAGGACCAAGACATGGACTGAATTCCAGAGTGACGGCAGCAGGGAAATCTGGTGTCACGGAACTGCATGTGGGGGATCCTGAGTCCCAGAGTGGCATGTGGGGTATCCCAAGTTCCAGAGCAGCACGAGGCGAAGTGTGACAGACCTTGTTGCTGCTGAGTGCCGGTGAGAAAGCGAGCTAGAGGTAGGAGGGATGGGGGACACTTGTTGGAATTGGGCCCTGGCCCTATGTGCTGAGCTGCTGCTGTTGTAATTCTTTACCAGACTGGACTGTAAATAACTCTTTCATTCTTAACTCATTCTCAGGCACTGTCAGTAATGTTACTGCTTTCCTCATGATCCTCTTTTGTCTAACAGCGCCATATATTTTTGAACTCTGTAAGATTTGTACTTGGACCAGTGGTGGCACCATTAAAAGGCAGCCATTGTAAACACTTCCCACTGTACTCCTGTACTTCTGTACTAGATGACAATTGACAATAAAGGATATTAATTGTGGATGGTTACATTGAGTTGATGACATGCAAAGAAACATTAACTTGCATATAAAATCTAATTCCCTCCATTTCTTTGTTGAACAATTTTGGTTTTTCTTTCAAAGATTAGCTTAGAGGAAGAAGCGCTGATATTTCCTAATCCCAGGTAGTTGCACGAATGGAAAGCAGTAATAACGATTCAATAACTCATCACCAGTACTGAGTACGTTTTTCCAGTATCCAACATAATTAGTGATTACAAATATAATTTCCCAGAATGTAGACAAATCTGAGGTGCGAAATTTTGGAGAAGCAAATCAGAGCAGGACTTCTACTCTGAATGATAGGGTCCCTGAGACTGTTGCAAACCATGGAGATCTTGGAGATCAGGGCCCTTGAAGATTGACTTGCATGTCGGCAGGGTTGTAAAGAAGATATTTAATGTACAGGACATTGAATAGGCCACTTTGGGAATAATGAGTGCAGTTCTGATCTCCTTCCTATTGGAAAGATGTTGTGAAAATTGAAAAGGTTCAGGAAAGGTTTACAACGATGTTGCCAGGGTTGGAGGATTTGAGCTACAGGGAGAGGCTGAACAGGCTGGGACTGTTTTCCCTGGAGCGTCGGAGGCTGAGGGGTGACTTTACAGAGGTTTCTGAAGTTATGAGGGGCATCGATAGGGTAAATAGGCAAAGTCTTTTCCCTGGGGTCGGGGAGTCCAGAACTAGAAAGCTTAGGTTTAGGGTGATGGGGAAAGATATAAAAGAGACCTAAGGTACAACATTTTCACGCAGAGAATGGTACGTGTATGGAATGAGCTGCCAGAGGAAGTGATATAAACTGGTACAATTGCAACATTTAAGGCATTTGAATGGGCATATGAATAGGAAGGGTTTGGAGGAATATGGGTCAGGTGCTGGCAGGTTGGACTCGATTGAGTTCGGATATCTGGTTAGCATGGACGGGTTGGATAGAAGGGTCGATTTCCATGCTGTACATCTCTATGACTCTATGCGATGTGGCTATACAGGACATTAGTTTGGCCGCTTCTGGAAAATAACCTTCTTTTCTGGTCTGCCTGCTTTAGGAAAGTTGCTGTTAATCTTGAAAGTGATTGGAAAAGATTTACAAGGATGTCGCTGGAGATGTAAAGTCTGAGCTATAGGGAGAGGCGGGACAGGCTGGGACAGTGTTCGCTGGAGCATCAAAGGTTGAGGGCCATAGATAGAGTGAATACTCAAGATCTTCTCCCCGCGGTAAGTGAGTCCAAAACGAAAGGACATAGACTTAAGCTGAGAGAGGATGGATTTAAATGGTTCTAAGCAGCAGCTTTTCCATACAGAAGTTGATATTTGCATGGAATGAGCTGCCAGAGCAAGTGCTTGAGGCTGGTACAATGGCAACACTTAAAAGGCATCTGGATGACAAAATGAATATGAAGGATTTAGAGGGGTATTGGTGAAATGCTGGCAAATTGGACTTGATTAATTTTGGAAATCTGGTCAGCATGGATGAGTGGACTGAAGAGTCTATTCCTGCGCTGTTCTATAAGTGATTGAAAGTAATTGTTGGAGTGTTGCGTGGACAGCCGGCAGGGTACAGGAAGAGGTGAAACCATTTGCAAGAACAAGTTCAAATTTGTATATTCTTCCTTGCATGAAAGATTTCTTCATTTATTTTTCTTATCCTTTGTTAAACTGCCAGCTCTGTTTGGTTATCTTGATATTCATCAATGGTTTCAGTTTTCTTACAGCACATTTCAGGTTCTCAATGGTGATCCCCTGTCCATCATATCCTCAGTCCCCAAGTTGTGGTCGACTTGTTGATTCGGTGTGGATATGATCACTTATTGTGGGTGCTGGTGTTCCCATATCCTTGTGGAATATTGTTTAAAATATGTCTGTCCTGTAATGCAGCATGACATAATGTAATGGTGTCAAATCCATGTTTCTGGGTACTATATTTTAAATATGGATGTCATTTTATGTCAGCTTGCATTGTGACCATGTTAAAATGGAGCCTAACAACATTTAAATCCAGTGGTCCTTGGCTAGGAGATCAGCTTGGCTAATTATTGGGAACACGAAAGGGAAATGGACCGGTTTCTATACTCCTCATTTTTTTTCCTTCTATTAACAGAATGATGTCAATGAAACCAATAGAATATGTTCAGTCTGATTCTGTACACAACAATAACGTATTGAACTGACCATTTTCCACCTCCAAAGCCATTTTGCAGTACTTCATGTTCAACACCACACACTCATTTCCTTTGTTCATTGGGCACAGCTTAACACGGAATGGAATTGGGATTAAAAATATTTTTACATTTTAATATTTTCCTGACTGCCCTAATGCCATCTCAACTCAAACAGAAGGCTATTCAAAACTAATTTCACTTCTCCCTCTCACAGTTAATGCACTGACAATTGTGATTCTGTCACTTGGAAAATGCGAGCTCTCCAAATGCACCACGCATTATTTGGTGGCTATGGCAACAGCAGATCTGATGGTCATTGTTACTGACGTCATATTGTATCAACAAAGTCAGTACTTTTGCCAGAGATCATTCCTGCTTTATGTGAGTTCAGACTGTTCTGTCTGGTTCACTGTGACTTTCTCCGCTGACCAGTTTATGACCATTTGTTGTCGAAAACTGAAACTGAAACTGTTATTCTTTCAACAACCTGCACTGTTTTCTTTCTAAAAAAAGCTCCTTTGTTTTACACGGGAACCAATGATTGTGGTTGATAATGTACACTGGTCCTGTCAAATTAAGGACAGCTATTATATAAGGATGGTTTATGACTGGGTTGATAAGGTGTTAACACCATTACTCCCGTTCAGTTTAGTTTTGCTCTTCAATGCTTTGACAGTTAGATACGTGTTAGTGGCGAATCGGATCCATAAAGGATTGAGGAGTCAGAACACGGAAGAGAAACGCAGTGATCCTGAGATGGACAGTAGAAAGAAGTCAATGATTTTACTATTCGCTATATCTAGTAGTTTCATATTGCTGTGGTCACCCTATGTAATAAATTTCTTATATTATCGAATTGCAGCAATTGATCCCAAATCTTACGATGAAAGTTTGCATGTATTTGAAAGAATTGGATATATGCTGCTGAGTTTGAGTTGCTGCACAACTACGTTTATTTATGGAATAACTCAGTCGAAGTTCAGGGAACAGTTCATTAGCGCTGTAAAATACACATTGACTGCAATTAAAAGAGTGTTTACTTCGAGAATGAATTGATGAAAATCTCTGAGACAGTACCGCATATGACTTTGTTTTCCCAGAGTGCAGCATTGAGTAGAAAATATCCTTCAAATGATTTGTGTCAAAATTCTTAGCTTGCATGAAAACACAAACAGCAGTGCAGGCTATCCTTCGATTGGATGTTGTTTTGTTTTGGATTTAATAATGAAAAAGGACTGGATTAAAGTCAAAGAAAGATAATGAGAAAGCATCGGTGGTCTTTATATATAAAACAGTTTGTAAGTCTTCAAATCACAAGCAAAAATGCCATCCCATCTGAATTAAATGTACTGTACTGAGAGAGTTTCATTTTGTACAACATCTACAGTTGTGACTCAGCAGCTTCTTTTACTTCCTGTTCTTGGGAGTTTGTTAGACTTGTTTATTCACACAACTGAATATTCTGAGCATCAAAGGACCCTACCTGATTTCACACCAAAAATGCCTGGCTTGGAATTTTCATATTAATACATTTGCAGTAGAATAACAGTTTCAAATTGTTCGGAATTAATTCCTTTCTGGGAGAGAATTTGTTCAGAATCTTCCAGTCTCTGTGAAATGCTCCAAATACCTCACTACTCAGGTTTTCATTACACAAAAAAGTCTTTATTCTTCAAAACCAAAAGCAGGTACAAAGTTGCCGTTGCTGATCATAAAAGGCTCGCAAAGCAAATTATTGCACGATATCTCTCCAGTATCACCCCAATTACCTGCTCTCTGACACAGGATGTTTTGAATTGATGGCTCCAGGAAGACTAACATACTACTGATTACCCTTCATGCACACAGACTAAAGCTCACATTTCATCAGGTCAAAAACTGAACGCAAAAGTATATCACGTCTTCACAACATAAATTGTGCTCCTAATATCATATTCCTATGTTTTTACATTACTGCCACAAGTCAAACAAAATCAGGTTATAATTCAATAGGTTTATTTGGAATCACACACATTTGGAGCACTGCTGTTTCGTCAGGTGAAGTGCCATGTGACTTCCGACTGTGCCGACCCCAGTCCAACACCAGCACCTCCACCATTTATATTATTACACTCATGGTTTATTTTCGAAACTTCCACACTCTGAATATTCTGTTAATAGATTATTTTCTTATTTTGTATTGCTCTTTTTGGTGCTATTTGCTGAGTTATTTGCTTTACACATGTTACCTTTCGAATTTCCCTCTGGAGAAAAACGTCTCCTGTTTAATCAAAACAATGCTATTAAAAAATGACACTAATGAGTAGCACATAATGACTGAGATGTTTGTAAATTCTCATTTGGTTCAATCATATCCTTTGAAGAAGGAAGCTGCTATCCGGATGTGTTCTGACCTCCATGTGACTCCAGACTTAGTGCAATGTGGTGACTCTTAGCTGACATATTGGCAATTACCAATGGGCAATAAATGTTGGCTTCAGTGGCAACATCCACGTCCAACAAATGAATTAACATAAACAGTAATATATTTAGGTTTTTAGACGTCATCGTCTGTATTTGAAAAAAAAGAGGCTTGATTTCAAATGGTGACTTTAGTCTCAGATGTCAGGTACCATAAAATAATAGTCAAGAAAAGAACCCAATTAAGCTTTAAGTCACTTTCCCATTCTTTCTTCCGAAGTTAATGACTCAAATCTTTCTTGGTTACAACTGTCCGTTGCTGATCTTATCTGTTTGCACATATCAACAGGAAATTGGCTTCAACTCTGGACCATTGATCACTTTCCATCCTGCCTCTAGTTGCTGGTTGCTGAAATTCACATGGATAGTCTTGCTACCTGAAAGGTGACAATTCCTATTTATTCTGGACAGTATCTGACATTTCATCACAATAAAACCCAACTAAGAAAGAATACAAGTGAATTTAAGCTGCTCCAAATCCGATTTCAAATTGTTTCCATTCAGCATGACCTTTGTATTCCAATGGATATTAGTTCAACTATGGGTCAACTTTGAAGCTCACATTGTTGCTCCCCATTCCCAACATAGCCTCTGTCTTCCATTACAGTTCCACCATGTGTATCTCTACAGAAAGTTCGCTCTTTGACTATTCCATTCCTCTATATATCGACTGATGTTTTCAAGCCATCCAGCACTAAGAAAGATATAAAAACACATCTGACCTTGTGAGTCAGTAGCAGTAGGTCATCTGAAATCTAAAGGCTGCACCAACATTGAATAAGTGCAAGGCTGATAAGATTATGACTTTAAATCCACATTGTAACCTACCAATGATACCTTCACCCGACATCAAATTGCATGCACTTCGTGAGTATTGTATGACTTTGTTTCCATCACTCTCTGGTTAGAAAGTTACAAAGATACACTTCGCCATTTTCACCAAGAACTGAATTTGGAACATTGTTAAAGCCTCAATCGTTAAAGGTGTCTGTCTCACAACTCTCTTTTTAATCTCACTTTTAGAACTATGTTCAAGGTTCACTTTCGATCATCGATCATATTGTTTATGCATAGAGTTCAGTGTCATGGTTTCAGGGTGAATTCTACTGTGAAGTATTTGTGCATTTTCATAAATCCTCATTCTTTATAAACATTTTCCTATCATGACTGACATATAGTGTTCTTTAAGAATTGTTTTGCGTGTATTTAGAGATCATTTAGTGTTCCTACTCCATTTAGCTCCTTTTTCTCTTAGAGAAAGTCATCTTACAATGATAATGGGAATGCAGGTAGGAAGGCGAAGGTAGGTACACTCTCACCTGTCTGATGTCACGGCAAAATGTAACTGTTTTACGGTCAATTGGACACTTTCTCTATGTCAGATTGAGGACAAAGAGCTCAAATAATCAGCTTTATTTAATGATTTTATTTCCAACAAAGCTGCAGTTATTTGATGAAGGCAAAGACAGGTCGAATGAAGTCATTGGAACAAGGTGAGCCAGGTTGAGCTCAAAGAATAAGACTTCCCTGATTGGGGCTGTTACTCTGGTCCAAACAGGAAGCCCTGACTAACTGACATAAACAGGAGTGGCAGAGGCTCTGCTCACTCGAGGAGCCGGTATTGAGCTAGCTGGGTACGATGGTATGTACAATAACAGGATACTGTCCTCTCTGAAGGTGTGTGTGTGTGTGTGTGAGAGAGAGAGAGAGAGGGAGAGGGAGAGAGAGAGCAAGAGAGAGAGAGAGAGAGAGAGAGAAAATATGTGTATGTGTGTGTGAGGGAGAGGTAGAGAGAGATAATGTGCATGTGTAGGTGAGAGAGATAGGGAGAGAGAATGTGTATGTGTGTGTGAGAGAGATGGACAGAAAGAGAAAATGTGTGTGTGTAACATTTCCAGACCCCACCAGAGGGGAATTAGAAGGTGACTGTCTGTGTGTGAGTCGGTGATGATTCAGTCAGTGATGATTCAGTCAAAGTCATAGACAATTAGAAATTGCAGCTCTAATTAACCTAGAGAACCTCTTAAAAGAACATTGAAAAGGCGTCTGGGTGGGTGCAAGTATAGGAAGGGTTTAAATGGATTTGGGTCAAATGCTGGCAAACAGAACTAGATTAATTTTGCATTTCTGCTCGGCATAGACGAGTTAGACTAAAGGGTTTGTTTCTGTGATGTACAACTCTATGATTCCATGTTTCTTACAAGTTCATGAGATAACAGACAACAAGTCAAATGAGCACTCCCCCATGATTTTATTGTCTGGTGGGGGTTGAGCTCAATGGGCCAAATGACCTACTTTGGTTCCTGCATGGTCTGTTTAGCTCAGTCAGTTGGTTTACATTCACTTATTTGGCATTGGTTGAATCCGTTGGTGCTGACGTAGCAATGGCGGACACAGTTCCCGCAATTACCCTGGGTTTAGAAAGTCCCTATTTCTGATAATGTCCAAATTGCACTCTGGGAAAATCCCTTTGCCAACATATAGTTTCTCAGCATGATGCAAAGCACAGCTTTTATATGTTTTTCTCAGCTTCCAAATTCTCTTCCTTCAATTTTGATCAAAAAATCAAAGTTGCCGCCATTTGTCAATTGATGGTGGTGATTCAGAATTAATACAATGGATGTCAGCGGTGTTCTGTGATATAACACCAATATGGCTGCCACCTCACGGGACAAGCCCAATTTTATTAACGAGGAGGGAAGCCAGAAGAGCAATGGCTGGCTGACCCTAAGTCTGTTTTAAGTTTTTCTCCTGTTACTTTAAAATATGACCCTTAGTTTGAACTCCCACACCCGAGGGAAAACACCCTTGTCATTCACATTATCCATGACCCCCATGATTTTAAAAGCTCTTCAGTCTCCTATAATCCTGTAAACAAACTCCCAGGCTATCCATCCTTTCTGTACAACACAAACACTTTATCAATGGCAACATCCAGGTAAATCTCTTCAGAACTCTGTCCAAGTTGGTATTTTTGAAAATATATGTGTGGGGATGTAGCCTTCGCTGACTAGGCCAACATTCATTGACTATCCCAAGTTGTGCCTTGAGAAGGTGGTGGGCTGTCTTCTTGAACTGCTGCAGTTCACCTGCTGTAGTTAGACCCACAATGCCATTAGGGAGGGAATTCCAGGATTTTGACCCAACGACAATGAAGGAATGGCTGTATATTTCCAAGTCAGGATGGTGAGTGGCTTGATGGGGAGCTTGAAGTTCAGGGTATTCATACGCTCTTCTGCCTTGTCCTTGTAGATGGAAGTGTTCATGCATTTGGAAGGTGCTGTCTCAGGATCTTTGGTGAATTTCTTCAGTGCATCTTGAAGGCAGTACACACTGCTGCTCTTGCTGGAGGGATTGGATGCTTGTGGTCGTGGTGCCAAACAAGCGGAGGCTGCTTTGCCTTTCGAGTGCTGTTGGAGGTGCACCCAACCAGGCAGGTGGGGTGCATTCCATCACACTCCTGACTTGTGCCTTGTAGATAATGGGCAGGTTTTGAGGAGAAAAGAGGTGAGTTACTCGCCACAGTATTCCAAGGTTGTGATTTGCTCTTGCAGCCATTGCATTTATATTGTGAATTCAATTGAGTTTCTGGTCAATAATAACCCCCAGGATGTTGATAGTGGGTGATTCAGTGATTGTAACATCAGTGAATGTCAATGGGCGGTGGTTAGATTGTCTTTTATTAGGGATGGCCATTGCCTGTCATTTGTGTGGTATGAACGTTGTTAGCTATTTGCCAGCCAAAGCCTGGATATTGTCCAGATCCTTTACTGGATGTTACACAGTGATATTTCACAAGGCTCAGTTCTGGGATCTTTGTCCAAAGATCCCACAAATTTGTCACTCAGACTGATAGATTTGCTCTGAAGCTGTATGGCGTGTTGGCTTTCATTATCAGGGCGATGGAGTTTAAGAGCAGCGAGGTTATGCTGCAGGTCTATAGAGCCCTGGTTGGACCACACCTGGAATATTGTGTCAAGACCTGGTCCCTTCATCATTGGAAATATCTGGAAGCTTTCGAGAGGACGCGGAGGAGATTTATCCGGATGCTGCCAGGCTTTTCCCATTGGAGCGAAGAAGAATCAGAGGTGAATTGGTAGAGGGGTACAGGATGTTGACATGCATCGATCGAGTGGATAGGCAGAGACTTTTTTTCCCATGGCAGAAACATCCATCATTAGGGGGTATGATTTTAAGGTATTTGAAAGAAGGTTTAGGGCAGATGTCAGAGGTCAGTTCTTGACACAGAGAGTGGTGGGTGTGTGGAATGAACTGCCAGCAGTAATAGTAACGTCAGATACATTCAGCGCATTTAAGCAGCTCTTGGATAGTCATATGGGACATTGTACAATGAAGCGGATGTAGCTTAGTCTGGTCTGAGAACAGGATGAAAGGCTGGCACAACATTGAGTGCCCACTGGTTGTGGTCAAAGGCTCGGGCCAAAGCCTGACGGGGTACAATTGTTTGAGAAAGTTTCAACTTCATTGGCTCAACATTTTTGACAATGAAATGCCTGCCTGTTCTCTGTTCTGTCTTCTTAGCTGAAGCCTAATGGGACCTCAAACAGGCACTACAACTGGAAATGCAGCAAGTGGACCATTCGGGTTCCAGGGTATTCTGACAAAAGTGGACGCACTCACCAGGTTGACTGAGCTTGGGGGACACCACTTGAATGAAGGTATTTGCATAACCTCACTCAGGAGATATCCTGAACAGAGGGTCACCAGGTCAGTCCACTGCAAAATCCTGAAAAACTGCCAAGACCTGATCAAATTTTCTCAACAATCCAGGCCAGCAGGCCATTGTAATTGCTGCTAGTTATCGGACTTCAGACAGGAAATAATTCCCCTCTGCCTGAATTAATTAAGAGAGCTCACACGCCAGTATCCAGGACTGTGCACACCCTGGAAAGTCCACCTATACCTGATATGCAACCATTAAATTGCTTAGCAACAACCACATCAATACCAAATAAAATCTGGAAGTTTTGATAGGGGTTGAGGCCAATGTGCATTTTTCAGTGATTGCAGAATCAGTTTTGAACAAAATTCGCTCCGGACTCGAACCCTTAAGTTAGCGTAAGATATTGACCAGACTGAGAGTCTATGCCGGGGACAGTTCTGGTCTGTTATGAGAAGCAGCTGGTTCAGTTCCCACTGGTTGTGGTCAAAGGCTCGGGCCAAAGCCTGACGGGGTACAATTGTTTGAGAAAGTTTCAACTTCATTGGCTCAACATTTTTGACAATGAAATGCCTGCCTGAATGAAGTCCTGATTAAATACCCAGAAGCTTTTCAGAAATGTCTAGGGACTATCATACGGGCATAGGTCACCTTACATGTTGACATGGAAGCAATTCCACAATTGTGCAAGGCCAAATTTGCCTTATGGGCAAAAGGAGAGGCAGAAATCAGGAGGCAGGAAATCGAAGGAATCATCAAACCAGTGCAGTTTGGAGAATGGTCCGCACTGGTCGTATTGATTGTGAAGCCTGAAGGGTTGGTTCACTGCAGTGGGGATTTCGAGCAAATGGTAAATCGCCTTCCACAGCTAGATAAATACCCAATCCCTCGTATACAGGGCTCATACACAAAACTGGAAAGTGGGTGTTCCTTCATGAAAGTGGATGAGCCATGAGTTCAAGTGATTAGATGAAGAATCCCAGATGCATGCTTTCCCATAAGTACAAACTTATCATTATATACGAGACTGCTCCTTTGGGGCATCATCAGCCTGTGCAATTTTCTAGTGGCCAATGTGTGAACATTTTACAAGGGCTCCCCCAGGTCACCATTTGTGTGGGTAATGTGCCAATCACTGGGAAAATCAATAAAGAGCATCTCAAGAACTTGGAAGTAATGCTTAAGCATTTTTCCAATGCAGATGGATGTTTTAGGGGAAAAGTATCCATATAAATAACACCCATCGAGTTACTTCCGACCACTACCTTTGTCACCTCTTTAAAAATGACGGTTTCCAGGCATGAGCTAACATGAATCCATGCTGGCTCTCTTTGATTAGCTGATATTTTTGAGGTGAGTTATTACTTTCTCCTTCATTACAAGTTCTAACAACTTCCCCATCACAGATGTCAGGCTGATTCATCTCTAATTCCCTGGTTTCCCTCTGTCTCCCTTCTCAAGGATTGGAGCAACATGAGCAAAATTCCGACCAGAGGTACAACTCCCCTTGATGATGGGATCAAGGAGCAGGGGCGTAGATTTAAGGTAAGGGGCAATGGTTACAGAGGAGATCTCAGGAAGAGACTTTTCACATTGAGGGTAGATAGAATTTACAAGAAAGTTATCAACACTGGATGGCTTGAGTTATAAGAAGAGGGTGAATAGAGTTTGAGTCAGAGTCATTTAGCATGGAAACATGGGAATTCTTTCACTGGAACATTGGAACCAGACGGGTGACTGGACAGAGGTTAATAAACTCATGAGGGGCATGGATACGTTGAATAGGCAAGGTCCTTTCGCCAGGATAGGGGGTATTCAATATAGAGGCCATAGATTTAAGGTGAGTTGTGAAAGATTTAAAAGAGACCTAAGGGTTAACCTTTTTACACAGAGGTTGGTGCATGTATGGAATGAGCTGCTAGAGGGAGTGGTGGATCTGGTATAATTACAACAGTTTAAAGTCATCTGGATAGGTATATATGTATAGGAAGGCTTTAGAGGGATATGGGCTAATTGCTGGAAAATAGGATTGGATTAATTTAAGATATCTGGTCATCATGGACAAGTTGGACTGAAGTGTATGTTTCTGTGCTGTGCAGTTCTATGACGCTATGAAAAAGCAAATGCTGATGTGACACCCAATTCAAAATGGGAGAAAGGGAAAATGGATAATTGTCAGTCAGTTAGCGTAACATGTCTAAGTAGCAAAACGATGAAATCTATTGTAAAAGATAAAATATGAGTATTTTGAAACGTGCAATCAACCAGAGTGAGCATTGAGTCATGAAAGGGAAATGATGGCTAAAGATGGATGACATTTCTTTGAGAAAGCAACAAACAGGGTAGGGGAAGTCGAACAAGTTGTGGTAATGTGTTGGAATTTCAAGGAGGTGTCACACATAAGACGTCTTTGTTGGATAGCAATCATTGGATGCAGAACATGACCATGAATAGAGGACTTGCTAACTAATAAGAAGCAGCTAGTTGGTATAGAAGGAAAACTATAGGATGATGTGACATTTAAGCAACTATTATTGACAATATATTTTCGTGATTTGAATGATGGAAATGAGTGTTCTGTCGTCATTTTACGGTCATGTACCAAACTGTTGGGAAGGCGAGGGATAAGGATGGCCCAAGGAATCCATGCAATAATATAGACAGTGTAAAGGAGTTGGAAAATAAAATTTGACAGTCGCAATGTAAAGCAGGCATGTGTGAAGTTGAACATTTAGTCAGGAAGAATAGGAGAGTTGGAAAACATTTACAATGGGGCAAGTTCAGACAAATCTTTAGGGGAGAGAAATTTGTGGGTCCCACAACAGGGTGTGATAGAATCTTAGAGTCATAGATATGTACAACACGCAAATAGCGCCTTCGGCCCAACTCATCCAGGCTGACCAGATATCTGAAGTTCAGAGAAAGTGAGGACTGCAGATGTTGGAGATCAGTCGAAAAAGGTGGTGCTGGAAAAGCACAGCAGGTCTGGCAGTGTCAGAGGAGCAGGAGAATTGACGTTTTGGGAATAAGACCTTCATAATTCCTGATAATGTCAGAATTAATGACAAATAGTAAAACCTAACCTGAAATCTCTCTGTTGAAAGAAATCTGACTATGATCGGATGAATCAAGACAGAGGACAAAGTAGCAAACTTTTCGATGCAACTTAGAAGGCATCCGGTCCAGATGGATCAACTGCTCTGCTCAAGACCACAAGAAATTACAGAGAGTTGGGAGCACAATCCAATTCATCATACAAACCAACCTTCCTTTCATTGACTTCATCCACAATTCCCATGGCCATTGGAAAGCAGCCAACATCTTCAAAGACCCTTCCCACCCGAGCTATACATTGTTTCACTCGCTTCCATCAGGCAAAAGATATAATAGCTTGAAAACATGCAGAAACAGATTCAAGAACAGCTTCTTCCTCGCTGTTATCAGACTCATGAATGGCTCTCCTGTGTAGTAGACTTGATTATTCTCTGCACCTTCTCTATCATTGTAACACTACATTCAATGTTCTCTTCTATTACCCTGATGTATTTACGTAAGGTATGATCTGTCCAGAACACACGCAAAACAATCTTTTTCGCTTTTTATCAGTGCATGCGACAATAATAAATGAAATAAAATGGAACCCACTGCGGCATATTAATGACTGATCTGTAGGACTAGAATCTTTTCGATACTGGTCAGTTCTATTGCCACGTAATGACTTTCAGGATATCCAAAGCCATAGCTCATTGGATGGTGATGGTGATGATAATACAATGCAACAATAACAAGGTTAAATGATGTATTTCATTTGAAGAGTCTTACATGGAAACATACAGATTATAAGCTGGTGATAGGACAGGTGAAGAGGAAAAATGACGTGCAAACGCAGTCAAATGTCTCAGCAATAATTTGAATCGGAGACCCAAAAATCTTACATGGTATGAAATTATTGGGGATGAAAATAGGAAGCATTTTAGATCCACTCAGGGTTGAAGTGTAAAATTT